>NC_056747.1:582432664-582572664 GCF_019279795.1 Protopterus annectens | reverse complement strand
TACGAAAAAAGGAAAATTCCCAAGGGTTGGATTTGATACAAACTGAATTTTATAAATTATTGGGAAATATTTTTGGAGAATTTTCTCTCTCCGGCAAACAACATGCTCACAGCAAAAGAGATGCCAGAAAGCTGGGTGTAAGCATTAATCTATATTATTTCAAAGTCGGTGAAAGATCCACTGGACTCGGCCTCATGCAGATCCATTCTGATCCTAAGTGCAGCCTATACCTGGTTAGGTTGATCCTTTCTCACACAATAGCCCAGTAGCTTCGGTCAATAATTCATCCTGCTGAGCCAGGTTTTGTCAAAGGCAGGCAGCTGTTTGATATTTTTAAGATACTTCTTTTGCTCAAGGATACAAATATCCATGGTTCTTCACACTCATAATTCTCAGCCATGACATTGAAGAGGCCTTCTATAGAGTGAATTGGGAGTTTATCTTTTTGCCACTTAATTTCCCTCAAAATGTATTGTGTTTATACAGGTTATTTATAATAGCAATGCTGTAAGGGTTAAATAGGAAGTAACACATCAGAATCCTTTTTTGATTGAGTTAGGTACATGCCAGGATGTCCTTTATCCCCTGTTTTATTTGCCCTATATATGGAGTCATTGATGAATAAACCTAAGGCATTTGACAGTCTTGGATATATGTTCAGATGGCAATGCCGCTCTATATCCCTATATGCAAATGATCTTTCAGTTTAATTAGAGAATCCAAACTGATATTTGGCATCTTTGATGAGCTTTAATATTTTAGTACCTTATCTGGGTCCAAGATAAATAAAATCAAGACTGCTGCCCTCCAATTAAATCGCCAGGGAAAATGATCCTTGAGGTACAGGTTCTCATATGTCTGAGGGCATGACTTTATTAAATATTTAGGGATTTGTCTGCAGGAGAGCTGGGCCAGATGACTCAGTTGATCTTTCTGTTTCTATCTGACAGCTGTAATACATACCTTAAGTTATGACAGGATTTGCTACAGGTCCTTGAATAAAGGTTACCGATGTTTATTATTCTTTATATACTTATAGATTTCATTCTCATGTCATCTCACCCCACATTTTTTAAGAAGCTGGCAAAGCTAACATTAGATTGTATCTGGACTCCTAGACAACATGGGGTATCTTTGCAGATACTAATATTTCCAGGACTGGTTGTAGTCATACAATATAGCCTCTACAACTTAAACATCTGTACATCTTAAGCAGGGCTGACTATTTTCTGGGAAGGAATAATATTATCCTGTACCAAATCAAGGGAAATTCTGGGATTTATAACTTTTTATTCCAAGACAGACCCTTGAAAGGCGTAGAGGGATATTATATTGTACTTGTCTCCTTCTTGTCTCCTTGAAACAGTTAAAAAATCATTTTAATCCCAATTCCCAGTGAATTCCAACCTTGAAAGATGAAGCTATAACCCTAGTATAAGTCAGCTGATAATTCTAGATGTCCATGGCAGGGATTTACATAGACGGCTAATTGATATTTCAATCTTATAATTTGGGAGCAGATTGGGGAGGATTAGAGGATGGGAACATATAATGTTTTTAAAATTTTATTTGATTTTCCCTTAAGAGCAAATGTTTTACAAAAAGTTTATTAATCATTTAAAAAAAATTAAAGACCTGTACAATTCCAGTGCAGTCTTGGGTGAAGTTGATTGAGATCCTATTGGAGGCCACAAGACCAAGGGCATGTCCTAGAAGGATTTTTATTTATTTATTGACTGGAAAAGTCCACTGGGTTTGTAAGCCCATTTTCGGTGCAGGCCCAGGGAGAAAAGCTCCAACAGTAAAACAAGCACACATATATAGCAAATAAAATTTAGCAAAATGAAATATAGTAAATAAAATATTATAAACTGAATTACAGTTGATATAAAAACCCTTGGAAAAGACTCCACAGTTTTAACCGACATTTAGAGCAAGTCAAAATACAAAAGACAACATATTATGTACAAGCACCAGTACACAGGCAAGGAACTTAGTTGAAATTAGTTGCATATACAGGTTGTTGGTGCAATGAGTTTTGGTTTATGGGGCTTTAGATGGTATTTCACATGTACATACTGGGTTTTTAAAAAGTAGGCTTTTAGTGTGATTTTAAAGGTATTTAGGGAGTCCAGTTGGGTCATAGATGAAAGGAGACTATTCCAGAGTTTGGCTATATTTTAGGACAATAGGCAGTATCCTGCTCTCGTATTGGGTTTAGCTACATTTAGAATGGTTCTCTCTGAGGAGCGGACGGTTCGATTGGGGGTATATATATGCTTAAGATGGATGTGAGAGCAGGGCAGCTAATGGGTTTAAAAATGAGTTTATGGGCAATTGTTAGTTGAGTAAATTGGGGATAGTGGTGAAAGTCTAACCAGGACAGGTTAGAGATAGCACTGCAGTGGTGAGAGTGGTTGGACATGTTAGAGGTGAATTTTGCTATTTTGTAGTAACATTGTTGTAGCTTATTCCTGAGGGATGCATGGAGGTTGGTGAAAATGGGGCTTCTGTACATAAACAAACAACCATATGCTCAACAAGGATGGCATGCAGGGTCAAGCCAACAATGTAAACCACCAACGACCAGCAAAAAACGATAGTGAACACGCAGTAATGAAGAAATAATGATTATTTATTTATAATTCCTTCAAATCAAAATGGATTTGAAGGAATTATAAATAAATAATCATTATTTCTTCATTACTGCATGTTCACTATCATTTTTTGCTGGTCGTTGGTGGTTTACTTTGCTTCTGTACATAAGTGATGGAATGAGGAAGGTGTTAGCTTGACAATAAATAAATAAATAATTACGAACTGATATGCCACTTCTGCAGATTTCCTTTTACAAGAAGAAGGGAAGGGTCCAGATCAGAAGTGGCCATAATGAGAGTAGCTTCTTGTAGCTAAAAAATATATTACACAATAATGGAAAACTACAGTTCCCCAACCACTGAAGAGTTACTTCTGCTAATGAATGCACTGTGTAACCAAGAAAGACATCAGAAGATCAGGGTTAAAATAAAGGTAAAATGGTTACCCTGGATTTCTCATTTTCAATGAAATTCACAATAAGATATGTCAGGGAATTTCTTTATTAATGTTTACAATTTCAGGCCTCTCCTATGTCAGGGGAATACCCACAAGAACAGTTTGGGGTGATAGAAAGGGTCCCATTTTATTAATTGAAATTCCGTTTTGCCGAACCTAACATCACCGAGTCCACTTTGTTAAAACTACACTAGTCTGAACTCCCACTACAACGAACATCAAAACACTGAAATTGCTACAACTAAATAAATAAAACCACAAACAGTCATTCTCTAGTCTTATTGCAGGAGGGCAAGACCCCTGCACCCCCCATGTGGGGGGCTGTGCCCCTCACACCCCCTACATATTATATATAACAAATCCGAGATCGTTCTACACTGAAAACAAGGATAATTTTCCCGACCCCCTTACAGTAGAGCAATCTCTGATCATACCTACGAAAATAACTGTAACTTAATAAAGACTTCATTTTTCTGTTAGTGATTGATGAAAATTATTTTAGAAGATCCATAAGTTTGCTTGCCTTTAGGAAGATAGACCAATATATGTTGTCATTTATACATGCTGATTGTGGCCAGCTTGTTAATAGTAAGTTAATGTAATTTGATATTAAAGAAAATCTAACCACATGTAAATATTCTATATAGTTTTGTGTACATTTGTTTTGTGTAAATTTATGGTTTGCTAATATCAGAGTCTTTCTGGATGAACTATTATTTACTTACAGATCTGGATTATTATTTTCTTTCTTTTAATTAATTTCTACTTGATTGTAAAAGAGGATGTGTGTTAAAGAATATGTCTTACCAATAAATACATTAAAAGGGATGACTTAAGATTTAAACTGGCTGAATAACTTGACCAAATTACCCCTAGTCAGCATGAATACCACCTTGGATCGTCCCTAGAAATAGGCCACAGAAGTAGTAGAGCAAACATCAAACACAATCAACAAAACTAAATAAAATCCATCCCTGTACACAAAGGTTTTAACCATGCCCTCCTTTGGGGTATCAGTAACAACACAAAACTCTGGTCTTGCATGGATAGCTAACCAAAAGATCTTCAGATATGAACCAATGGACAAATATGACTAGTCATAGGTAACAAGCTGGCTTCTGTAAACATTGTGATTTCATGATAGGAGCACAAAAATAAGCCCTTTGCTCTAGCAGTCTTCACTGAATAATTTCTGCCTTATAATTCAAGTTGCATTGGGAGTCTGGCAACACTTGAAACAGGGAAAAAAAATAGTGTCAGGTCAGTCGCATTCCCATTACAGGCCACCCTAGAGTCTTGTACTGTATCATCTGGTTATTTTAGTAACTTCCAGAAACCATCCTGGCAATCAATGGGCAAAAGCAAAAACATCAATCCTGGATGGGGCACAAACCTGCTGAAACACACACACACACACACACACACACACACACACACACACACACACACACACACACACACACACACACACACACCATGCAAAATCAAATTAATTTGTAACATACTTTTAGGATGCAGCTGGAAATTAGATCACCCAACAGAAACTCAAGCGGGTACAAGGAGGACAGGATGGACACTCAGAACTTCATATAACAGGTCAAGCAAACTATTATAATGACACATTAAAAGCAATTCAGGCAAGTAAATTGAAACAAAACAATACTTTGCATTTGTCATCTATCAAATTCATTTAAGTAGAAATACATTTAATATAAACATGTGTACGAATCTCTTTTATTGTATATATCTGTACTAATCTTGTATTTATCTATATCTATTATATGTTATCTCTTGTTGTTAAAATGTGCATTTGTTTATGCTGTTATATGGTTCACAACTCCCAAACTCTTCACTAAAGAAATCTGGACAAAGCCAACAATAATGGGTTGACAAAGGCTCAAAAATATGAACACATTTTAAACATTGCTCTTATAAATTTAGAAAGTTGCTAGAATAAAATGTTTTTGTTTTAGCATGCATTTTCTGAAGGATATAAAGTCTGAAACTTAAATTACTTCCATTATTTATTGACTTAATTTCTCAATGATTTGTCAGAAAACCACACATTTTATGAAAAACAGACCAAAAATATGAGTCAAAAATCTGGACATTCTGTGCAAATCTGGACAGTTGAGTGGTATGACATATTTGCATTTTGTCTGGTGATTTTATCACCTGACCTCCACTGAAAGTGGGCCTCCACCCATGTTGACAAACAAGTTGACAAAATTAAAATAAATTAATAGATAAGCGAGTAAACAATATTTTAAAGTTTTCCATTGTATTATTTGGAAAAATAAAAAAGAACTAAAAGTGTTTTCATCAGTACATACAAGAAAGCAATGTATCACATGTAAAACTTCAGGGAAGCTGAAATAAGGGAATATACAGTTTTATTCTCTTGCCTTCTTGCTCTTCTAGAAGTGAGTAAGTCGTTATTGGTCCTAAAACTGCCTGTTTCATATTGCTGTAGCTGAAATTGACTGATTTTTGTAAGCAAATTCTGTCTGCAGAGGTAGTCTAAAAGTTTCCATACCCTTCTAGTGTTTAAATGGGCAAGGGTCTAAATTGTCAAGCTAGATTTCCTGAATTCAAATCCTCAGTCATGGTTCCTTGCAAAGAATCACTACAGCTATAGTGTCCTTTTGTGCACTGATAGTGACTCATCTTTTCTGAGGTTTTCCTTTCTCTTTTTTCTGTGCAGTTATGTGATGATGGTGGTGCTAGTGGTGGTGGAGGCGTGCTCCCTGCAAAAAAAAAAAAAAAAGTTTCTGTTTCTTTTTTTCTTGATTGAAGCATCAACTTGCTTGCTTTGTCCACTTGAAGGTTTGAATGAATTATACTCAGACGTGCGGGAAATTTCATTTAACACATCGGGAATGTGAGATAACACCAGGTGGCTTGGTTCTGGGGGAAACAATGGTCCTGATGTGTACTTCTCAATGGTGCTTGTAACAAAGGGTCATCAACTTTATTTAGAAGCTTCTGAGAGAAGTGTACTGAGGTTTGGTTTTTTTTTATTCTGGCAGGCTGAAACATATTCTATTGTTGTATCTTAGCCTTTTTTAATGTTCTTAGGTTTTGTCTCCATCTATTTTATTCCAGTATTAATTGTGATAAATCTCAACAGAATCAGGGTCAAATCCAGAAATAACCACAACCAACCAGGAACAGTTTTAAAATATTAACACTATTAACGTGAGACTTTGACAGAACAAGATGATGTAAATGAATTTACATTTTCAGAAGTAAAAGAAGTCTATAACTATTTATTGTATAATTCACCACCTTTTCTCCAAAAATCACAATTAGGAGGGATTATTTGGGACAGAGCTAAAATTAGAGCCAAAATCAGTGTCATCCCTGAAAATCAGGGACAGTTGAGAGGTAGCATCTTGCAATTTTTCTTTTTTGCTTCCTTATTGCCCTTTTCTCTGCATCCATCTCTTGGCTCCATAGAGAAAAGCAATTCTTTGCTATAGTAAATCTACTACAGAAAACATTTCTCAGGGATCTGCTTGTACGAATACAGCTATGGGCCTATTCTTTTTGAATTGGAAAGCTCTCTCTGAAGCAAGAGGTGCAGTTTAGAACAGTGTTTTTAGAGCTCTGCTTTTTCAGTGAAATTTTAAGAGAATGTTTTGGGATCACAGTTCTCATTAAAGGTGCCCATTGAAACTTCATGAATCATAACTGCTGTCCTCAGAACACTGATAATTGAAGTGTGATTGGGGGACATACATTAATTCTGAGATTGCAGTTTCTCTGAGAAGTCCTCCAACTCTGAGGTATAGGAATCTCAGAGGTAGTGGGGGGGGGGGGGGTGCACACCTGCCATATCAGCATATTTAAATTTGGGACCTTAGGCAACACATCCATTTGGTGCTCCCTATCCCTGCTGTCTAAAAGCAGTCCCTTACTAATACCTTTTTCACTGGCAAGCTTTATCTTAAGGTTGCGATGCAACCTAATAACACATTGCTACCTTTAGAAAAAAACAGTTTAGTACCTGTCACTAAGTGATCATAATCAGTTTGGAAACTGTAACTTTCAAACAGTTGTGTGTTTTTTTAACAAAACAGTTTTATAGTTACAGAGTTGACAAGTTATAACATTTTCGTAGACTGCTAGACATTTTTAAGGTTCAGCTCACCCTACAAGCAAACTACTGGGGTTCTCTATTTGTCCTTCCCTTCATATGGCACTGCATGTTATGGGATGCTAGAGAGGGCAGCATTTTGAAGTGTTTAATAGCAAGCTTTGCAATTTGCTATTCTTCTAGGTGAAACATGCTATACTTTCTGAAATATTGGGATTTGCAGTCTCATGCTACTCGTGAGAAGCCTCTCCTTTGAATTGTGTTTTCCTCTCAAGGAACTACATACTGCCATTCTTAAGTTTCCCATCTCACAAATCAGAAGGAATAGTGCTTCAATCCTCTTTACACTTAGATATGGGGGCATAAGACAGCATGTTTATGCTAAAAAAAAATCAGGATTGTGGTCATTCTCCCTGAAGGTACTACCAACAATTTTTGTGTTGCCTGACTTGTCTGGATTTCTGAATCCTAGGGTCAGTATTCCACCATCAAGAATGTTAGCTCTTTTTTTATGAATATCCGTCTTATCCAATTTTGCTGGTAGCAACAACATCATGGTTGTAGTTACTGATCTAGCCTGGCAGCAGAAATAGGCTGTTGCAGGTACTGTGGGCATTAGTTTGTGCTAGCTTTATAGCAAAGGATGTGTTCCAATAAGTCCTACTTGTCAATGTTAGAGGGTAGACTGATAACCTGAGTAGGGAATGGCACCTTTGGTTAGACCACATGCATGCTTTCCACATAAGAGGACTAGACAAAGGGCCATGAGTCTGTCAAGGGAGGTGTCACTGTTCAGCTAAGAAGAGCAAGTGTGCTGAAGTGTTCACCATCATGGAGTCTAGAGTAGGAGACAGAGCACTGTGCCTGCCGGCCTACTAAAATGAAAGGTTAGGAGCAGAAGAAATATCTCTCACATCATGGGATTGATAGCCCATGATCTCCTGCTGTTGTCTTCTTTGCCCTAAGTCTCCATTCTAGGAAGTGAGAGGACAAATTAATTAGTAGAAGATATCGGCTATATGCATGCAGGGAGATGGAAGGGGCTAAACATTTTTGAAAAGTTTCAACGGGGAATATTCTGACAAAATGGGGACAATACTTTAAGAAACTCCAAGTAAAAGCTGTAAAGGCAAGGTGGAAGATCATGAGAGATAGTTTAAATCTGCAATCACTGAAGCAGTAAAATATAAAAAAATAACACTGGTTATCAAATGAGGGGCTATAAAGGTGGGGGAAAACTGAGAAAAAATACAGCATTTAGGAATAACACAGGAGGATTAAAAGAAATTATACTAATAAAAATTGAAGACAACAGGGAGGGTTGGTAGAAAATCAAAGGCCCGGAACAAGTGGAGAAGATGGTTGGTTCTCTCAATATTTTTTTTAATGCATACTGGAGAGAAAAAGATGACAAAATGACTATTGAAGTAAAGAACAGGTTGAGGTTTGGACAAAAATATCCAAAAGCAGGACTATTTAATGTGCACTTCTCATCAATACTCCTGAAGAAAGAAAAGGGATACTGATGGTGGCCCAAGTGCAACATATTTTTAGCTGCTCTGTACTATTAGAACATTTTTACAGGATTTTATTATCAAATTTGATCTTTTCAGGGACTTCTTAGTTTCCCCTCAACTGTTTGGCAGTACTCTGTATACACACAGACACCTTGAGTTGACATTTTCCTGTAAAAGCACCATAGAAATTTCACCATTACCTATTTGCACACAGGACAACTAGTTGCACTGACAAGCACTGTACCCAGACATGCAAACCAGGTACTTCTGACATTACTTTATATTCTCACTCCAACTATCTAATCAATAAATAGGGACTGTTGCCATAGATATGAACTTTCTCACTATCTACATTACCAGCTTGGTGGATATGAGCATCCTGAGGCAATATAGAAATTATCTCATGTTTACTGACAAACAGTTAATTCTGAAAAAAACTGACATGGTAGATGTATTTATACAGTGTTACTGGAGGCAAATATCTCACATAAAAGCACTTCTGATGTCAATAATGTTGTTGGTATTATACACACTGCATCCATCATACACAGTTCAAAGCAGCCACAGACACCCACCCATGCTGAACCACATAAATGCATCCTTCCTAAACACCAAAGACCTCCTAGGTGAAGTACACATAACAAATACTCTCAGCATCCCTGAATGCATTCATTCAAAACAACACCCACATAAACACATATAGACGCATCTCATGGAGCCTGTACTTCTAAGCCCATAAGGCAAGCCACACACAATTGAACATTGGAGACTTCATTGTGAGAGGCAGTGATGTCCCTCTCACCAAGTATAGTAAGGAGAAAATCACGGTCAGTTGCTTATTGGGGCCAGGATCTGCCACATTACACATGCACTCAGGTCATTGGACCACAAGTACCAGTATGACTCAGTCATAGACTATGTGGGTGTAAATAACCTGAGACACACCTCCCTAGCATTGAGTGGCATTTTACCTTCTTCAAGGATGATGCCACAAAAAGAACAAAAGATGACTGACTTTAATAATTGGCTTAATATCTGGTGTCATTCTAAGGGAGTGCAATATTTAAGGGAGGGTAATATTTGTCGCCATGGAAGGAGATGGTCAACAGACCACACACACTGCTTTGTCAGGGATGGTCTGCACCTCTCCCCTCTAGGCCTTCAAATATTAGCTAAATCATTATCCTCCCCCCATAGTGAGTTTTATAGACAATGCCAAACTGAAAGTGCTTCCAACATAGCAAATCAAAAACCAAGAAAATCTAAAGGTGTTATGGATCAATGCTAGGAGTCTAAACAAAAAGCTCCACTCCCTAGAAGCTCTCTTCATCCTAGAGAATGCTGACATCTGTGCAGTCACTGATATATGGGTTAAAGCCACAGAGAGCACACTGACAGTGCCAGGTTATAATGCCTTCCACACATTTAGACAACTACTACATAGACAGGTACTAAAACTGGAGGTTTCTCTATTTACATCAGAAATAAATATACCTCAAGGCTGGTCAAAAAGACAATGCAATTGAGCTTCTCCAAGTTCAAATCATAAGTCTAAATCCAATACCACTTTCTTGCAAGCATAGGTCCCCCTCTATGAACCAAGAAACCCATACCATGTATTTAAACTTAATGGAAACACTCATCTTCCAACCCAATACCATATTCATAGGCGACTTTAATTACTCCATTGTTGACTGGGAATCATATATGACACCAAATGTACAGTCACAATCAGTATATTACAGTAAAGTGTTTTTTTTTTATTTTTTTATTCTTGCTATTCAATGAAAGAGTGGGGTCAGGAGGAGGTGGATTTAACTGTAATAAGCCAATAGCTACAATGTCGCAATTGGCATATTAAATTGTTTTTATTTTTTCTTTCACATGAAAAAAGTACTTTTGACTCCTTAGTAGGCATCCTTTCCTTTCTTAAATCTTTATAAAAAAAAAAAAAATCAACAGTCTTCAGGAAAAAATAAGTCTGGCAGTTGGCACAGAGGGTTAAGGCTGTGAGCTGTAGTTCCTGTCGTACAGTGTTCGATTCCCTCAGTCCTCATTAGTATAACGTGTGACTTTAACTAAGTCACTTAACCGAGCTGTGGTTGTAGGCAACTGTGAATTTGGACTGGGCCCCACAGTCTGAACGACTGTAATACAAGCGATTAAGCATAGAGACGAGCAGAAAAACCTGGATGGAAGACTTATTATTCTAATAAAATTACATGAAAGTTGAACAGTAATAAAATAGACTAATGCATTTGTCTAAATAAAGTATACTTTTGCCTACCCATTAATAAAGATTGTAAATGTGACCGTTTGATATGTTGGGATCCACTTTAGCAAGTCTCATAATATGGAGGTTCTGAATGACCCAAAAAATGGACTTACGTATACTAAGTCTGAGATGGACATTTCTTGGAACATTCCCTTTTCCTCCAAGGTATGGAGATCTCAGAGTTGGTATATACAGATTAGGGCCACCACATCAGTGGTGTGTGTGCGTGTGTGTGTGTGTGTGTGTTGGGGGGGGGGGGGTACTTTTCCCCATGCAAAAAAACACGTTTAAAGGAAAAGAGCAATGTTCAATATTTGCCCTTCACCTGTATTTTTGGTCTTTTTTTTGTGAGGTGTCAGCACTCACATTTCAATAGGGATCCTATAAAAACTTCACATAAGGCTGTGGACCACATTCATAAAGGTACCAAGACGTATGCATGGCCATGTATACATTACACTCCCTTTTTGGTAAGTATCCTTACATGCTGCGGCATGGTCTTTCAACACAAAGACATGCATCACCGTGAATGGCTGGCTCCACGGCTGTGCTGTATGCTAATGGGGCATTTGGGAGGAGAGGCATATGCGAAACAACCATGTGTTGTCTGCTCAGAACTGCCTGCAGGAAGGCATCTTCACAGCTGACTGATTCAAGAAAGTGCTCAGTCACGTAGATTAGCACAGACATCCCTACCACTTTGCAGCAGAGAACATGGCCAAAAGGCTTTGTTCAATCATCCAACATAAATATGGGGGGGGGGGGCACTAAATAACAAGCCTTACTTTAAAAGTTCTGTAATTGCACCAACATTACAACTGGAGTCAAAGTACCATATTGGCACCAAAGTTACTACTGGAATGGGGAGGGTGGAAAGATACACACTATGCAGTGCTGTACTGGCATCAACATTCCAACAGGGATTTGGGAGGTAGGGTGATACACAAGATTGTGCCATGATGGCACTTATGTTAAAATGGGTATCAGGGTATGGGATGCACTAAACACCTGGGAATGCTTTAAGTGCACTGATGACACCAATGTTACAGTGAGTATCAGGGGTATGGGGATACACTATACATGAGGGAATGCTTTAAGTGCACTGATGGCACCAACATTACATTGGGGTTCAGGGGGTAGGATACACTAGACACAACTGGATGCTTTAAGTCCCCTAATGGCACCACAGCTGTACTATGGGGACCAGGGGTGGGGGGATACACTAGACACCAGGGGAATACTCTATAAAGTGCCCCCAAGGCACAGAACAGCATAACACGGATGGAGGTAACCACTGGACACACTCTAAAGTGTCATAACGGCACCGGTGGTAGTACAGGGAATGAAGGTTGGGGGAACCACTGGACCCCAGGGATAGAGTGAAGTGTCATAACAGCATAGACTTCATAAGGGTGATGTGGAGGGTGGAAGTACCAGTAGATCAGCAGGAATGACTCTTTAAAGTTTCATAATGGCATCAATATTATGACAGGAATGGGGGTGGGAGAACACACTAGACCTGTTATATACATGCTGTAATGGATCTAAAGTTTTATAGGTTGGTAGGATTGGGACTGGTACAGGCATTGTGGTGTGTGTGTGTGTGTGTGTGTGTGTGTGTGTGTGTGTAAGACTGACTGGAGGGGGGATTCCACTGCCTACATGAGCAGCAGGTTACTACCATGATGAGCAAATTAGCAGATAATGAGATCTTACCTCATTACAACTAGCATGTTCTTTAATCTGAGCACGTCACACTGGAAAGGTATTTCTAATATGAACTATATGGCTCATACTAGGAACTTTAATGAATTTCTGGATATGTCTTTAGGGATTTCAATGTGACATTATTATCCATTTTCTTTGAGGACTGAAAATATATGTCTTGATAATCAAGATTATTCTTTATTTGGTAATCTTAAATATAACATAGCTGTCCAAGCTGTATGCTTTATTCTTCAGGACAAGGACTATGCTTGTCAAATATTAAAAAATGCAGCAAGTTGTAGAATTCCAACCAGTTTATTGTTAGTTCATGTATTTCCTGAACGAAAGTGCAAACAATAAACTGGTTGGAATTCTACAGCTTGCTGCCTTTTTTGGTTTTTGGTTATAAGTTTTTTTTGTTTTGTGTTTATCAAATATTGTTTGATAAACTCTGTCCTAGTTAAGTCTTCCTTGTTTAACATGTTTACTTATATACACAAAGTTCATTCTACAGATATGTCATTTAATGAATGTGTAAAATATATTTGTGTAACATTAACATAATATGCCATGTCTAAATATATTGTTTCACAGTAAATTTCATTTTTTCTTTCAAAATAAACTATTTCTGTTACCATACTGTTGGTTTAAGCAATGTCCATACTTAATATGTAGTTTAGATCATTAATATGTAATTTTGTCCATGGATATGTCTTCATTGGATACACTTTTGCAAGATTCTGGCACTTTTAAAAAATTACATTCATGGATGTTAAAAAACGTATTACTGAAATGAATATGATGATTTATAAGCTGCAACTGAGTGGTGCTATAGACATAGAATTATTTAATTATTTTACGATATCTTGTTCTAGAATACCACAAATCTATGGTATCCCTAAGGTCCATAAGTCACTCATAAACCCTCCACTGTGACCTATTGTCTCGGGGGAGGGGATGGGTAACTGAACCAGTATCGACCTTCTTGCAAAAAAGATTGAGTAAATATTTACAGCACTGTCCCAGTGTTGTTCGAGATACTTCTGACTTTTTAATAAAATTAAGGGAATGGTTTGATAAGAGAAAAAACAAACTATATGTTAATTACACTAGATATAACATAGTTGTTCACTGTAATTCCAGATGAGCATGGTACTGAAGCTATACATGACTTTCTTAATATTGAGGTAAGCATGCTGGCTAGGGAAATAGAAAATATGTGTGTATTATTAGACATAGTGTTGATGAAAAATGTATTCCTTTTTAATAATGAACCTTTCTTACAGATGGCTGGAGTGGCCATGGGTACCCCCACGGGCAACACCTATTCCAATTTGGTCCTTCACCAATGGGAGAAGCCATTTATTTATAGTGGGAGTAATGCATTGAATAAGAAAGTTTAATTTTATCAGAGATTTGTTGATGATTGCTTCCTTGTATTGAATGGAACTCAAGATGAATTAAAAGAATATGTTATATATTTGAATAATTCCACTACCTTTTTGAACTTTAAAATGACATGTTCAGGTGAAAAAATAATGTTTTTGGATGCGGAATTAGAGAGAAAGCAAGATAAGATGGAAACAAGTGTTCACAGGAAGGATGTACATGCTAGCCGCTATGTCCTGGTATTGTAAAAGCTCGATTCAGCAGGGTTAGTAGACTACATACAGATGATACCAAATATATAGAACAGATGAATGAAATGGTTGCTGAATTTGTCAGTAGTGGTTATGAGCAGGCAGCTATAGAGAAAAATAGGAAGAACACGTAACTAAACCCATATTTTTATTAGGGAAAAGAGGTGAAGGCCCAGTAGAGGAGCTAAGGTTAGATATTCAACCACCTTTAATGTGAGAACTAGAGAGGTTAAAAAGATCAGACAAAAAATGAATCATCCTTGTTATTAATGCCTGAACTACAGATGATTCTAGATGATAAACTTAACTTTGCTTATAAGAACCTTAAAAATCTTAAAATTAGATTGTTATAAAGATTTAAAATCAGTGGATAAACGTTATGTAGTGAACACATTTGGAACAGTCCAATGTATGAAGTGCAGTTGTTGCAGTGATATTTTTGCACATAATATATATTCATTCATGCTATAACTAATGAGCAATATGTCTTTTATTGCTCAGCTAATTGTAATAGCATAAATTTTATTTATTTATTTACATTTGTTGACCGGGAGTGTCAATGGTGGCCTGAGGAGAAAAGCTCCACAGTTAAAATATACAGACAGTAGTTACATTGAATTTACATAGCAGTTAACAATTTGATCAACATAGCAATTAATTACAAACATAATTACAAATGAAGAACATAGTACATCAGTAGACAACTAGAATCTTTATCATCTGCGAAGTACATAACAGACATTAACAATTGTTACAATAAGAAGTTCCTGCTGTATAATAAGTAGTTAGGCTTATGAGTATCCGAGCTTGCTATAATCAAGGTAGTTAGTGGGGTGGAAGGAAAGGTAGATGGGGGTGAGTGATATTAGAGGGGGGAGTTGCAAGGGCATAGCCAGCATGTTTTTAGGTGTGCTTTTAGTAAAGTTTTGAAGTGGGTGCATGATGGTATGGAGGTAATTGTGAGTGGGAGAGAGTTCCATAATTTGGCTATGGCGCAAGAGAACAGTGCTTCTCCAGCAGAGTTATTGGTGTTAGTGACATGTAAGTGATTTTTGTTGCTGGATCTTAGTGGTCTGGTGGTGCGATAGGGTTGGAGTAGATTCTGGAGGGATAGGACTTTTGGTGGATGGTTTACTAATTTGTAGGCGAGTGTGAGTTGATACCATTGAAGGAGGTGAGGGAGTTCAAGCCAGCCCAGTTCAGCAAGTGAGAGAGAGTGGTGACTACGGTAGGATGTCCCTGTGGCGAATTTGGCAATTTTGTTGTAGCAGGTCTCTAGCGTATTTAGATTGCATTGTCCTAGGTTGGTATATACTGGAGAGGCATAAAGTAGGGTGGAGATAAGGTGGGAATTTGCTACTGAAATATTTGCTGCTTTGGTGAGAAGTTGCTTATTTCTATATAACGCTCCTAGTTTTTTTTTTATGTTCATGGATATGTGAATGTCAAATTTTAGTTTGTCTGTTTCCACTCCTAGAAATTTAGTGTGTTCTGTTGGGTGTATAGTGGTGTTGTCTTTTGCTGTGATGCTAAAGTGAGAGTTGTTTTGAGTATGTTTGGTGAGTTGGAAGATGAGTAGTTTAGTTTTGTTTGGGTTGAGTATTAATTGGGCATCAGATAACCAAGTTTCCACAGAGGAAAAGGCTTCCTGTGTGACTTTTTGCAGTTTGGTTAGGGACTGGGCTGAGCAGATGATGGTTGAGTCATCTGCATATTGTATGAGTGTGTCATGTTTGGTGGCAGAGGCTAAATTATTGGTGAAAATAGAGAAGAGTAGGGGTCCAAGGATGGATCCTTGGGGAACCCCTATAGAGACAGGTAGTTGGGGAGATATGTCATTGTGCCATACAATGGATTGTTGGCAGTCAGACAGGTAACTCTGAAACCAGTTGGTGACTGATTGAGGGAAGGATAGGTTACTGAAATGAGTTGTTTGTGTGGGACCATGTCAAATGCTTTAGATAGGTCTAGGAAAGTAGCAGAGGAGAGAGAGCCATTGTTTTTATGCTGAAGGTTAGTGTTAGTAAAGGAGAGTAAGGCAGTGGTAGTGCTATGGTTTGGTCGAAAACCATGCTGAGTATTTGAAAGGAGGCTGTTAGTAAGGAGGTAGTCTGAGACCTGAGAGTGAATGCATCTCTCTAGTATTTTGGAGAGTGGAGAGAGAATAGCTATGGGGCGATAATTGGTTAGTTCTGTGGAGGGGCCACCTTTGTTGAGGGGAATTATATGTGATACTTTCCATAGTGTGGGAATGTAACTTTCTGACAGAGATCAGTTAATCAAGATGGATACTGGGTAGACTAGAGCATCAGCTGCGATTTGTAGGTATTCACAATGTGGTCTACCTTGCAACTTGCGTAAAATATCCATCATTTTATGTGGGTAAGATAACTAGAAAATTAAAAGGAATTATTGAGCACAAGTCTGCCATTCGTAGGAAAAATGAAAAAAAATGCATTAAGTTAACATATTATGAGTAATGGTTCTGAACATCATTTTAGGTTTAGAGTCATGGATGTGGTCTGTGAAGAGACCAGGGGTGGCGATGTAAATAACATACTGGAGAATAAAGAATATGAATGGATTGTTAGATTGCAGGCAGATTTTAAACCAGGTCTTAATAATTCTGTGAGTATTAAACCAGTGTTAGTAAGAAGATAACAGCAAAACCTTTAAAAGTAATGCATATATATGTATTTTGTACTTCTTATTTTTGAATTTACGATTTTTATCTTTTTTTTTTTTTATTGTACTTTTGTATTCTTGGTTTTAATTGAGTGTGTTATATAATAAGTTGGCTGTGGACATATGACTTTCATTTACTCTTATTAAAAATAAATTACTATTTGTATGGAGTATTAGGACTGAAGAAGGGTGGTTAAACCGAAAGCTTTGCTTAGAATAAAGTGTTTTGACATTGGAGTTATACTGTTACTGGGAGATGAAGTTAAAACAGATTTTTTTTTTTTTGGCTGTGAAATATTGTTGATGCATATAAGTTTAAGGTACAAATGTTTGTGCTTTTAGCATTCAAACAAGGTTATTAAGACTGTTTTGTGAATATCTTTAGGTCTACATAAATGATAATTTATAGAAGCTCTTAATGTTAGAGCGAATGGCATGTGACTTTGATTGTGGCACTTGAATAGTCTTAAGAAGGATGATAATATGAGAGTTGGGGAGAGTTATTTCTGATGATTAGTACAGTGGACTGAAGTTGTGAGTTGATGACAGGCCATTTTTTGCTTTCTGGGGATTGATTCCATTCCCACCACCTTAATTTCCCTACTCTGTGATTCTAGGCAAGTGATGAGACTGTGCTGTGGGTTTTTTGGGAGGCTGGAATGGTTTCCTCAATGGTCTCTGTGACTGCTTGTCTGGTGACTACCAATGAACCTAGAGATTAAACATATGTTAAACAGATACAAATTACTCTTTGATGATGAAGAGATTAAATTGAAATACGTTTTTTTTTCCACTACAATACTGTTACATATTAGTTTAAGTAGGAATATATGTGCCTTGAGCATTTAGATTGGGTTATTGAATGATTTTTATATAGGTACCTAGCTTCACATAAATAGTGGCTGATGATGTCAGAGTGGATAACATATGATTCTAGAAAGTGAACAGTCATGAAAAAGTTTATGATGTGAGTTTTGGGGAGATTTTGAAGCCTGGCGATTGTTTCAGAGGATTGAAACTATGAGCTGTTGATGGGGTGATTTTGTTGTCCCGGGTTTAATTCCCACAGTCTTCCTTTGCCTATTGTATGACTGAACAGGTTGATTGGCTAGGCAGTGCTTTGGGCTTTTGGGAAACTGAACAGTCTCCTTAATGGCCTCATTGATTGCATACCTGGCACCTACCTATGAATTTAAAAATTAAACATGCTTAAATAGATACAAATTAAGACATGATAAGAATCAAAACAGATTATTTTCTTAATTTCTTCTTTTTTGACTATGGTAATGTATTTTGTTATAATATACATATAAATAATCAAAGCAGGTAGTGGAAAACATAACTGTAAGATCCAAGAGTCAGAGATAAAGCTATGCCAGGACCATAAGTAGGACTCGGTAAAAACAAATTTCAGTTATATTCAGAAGTTTAGCACTTTCCTCAAGGTAAAGGACTTCTTCACAACTGAGTATAACTTGCAAACACAAATAGTTTACATTGTTAAATAATCATGTGACATTCCTGCTAACTGAAACTTAAAATCACCAGATTAAAAATAATTTTAAATATTACACAGCGAAATATAAATAGTAAAATGATGTTGAAAGTAAACAGTCAAAACTGTAATAGTAATAATACTAATAATAATGGTAGTTGTTTAGAAAGATCTCAGTGGCATAAAACTGTAGTGAAAATATCAGTCTATTAATAAATTCTATTATAACTTTGCAGCTCTCATTTTTATGATGCTGCTAATGGAAATATAGTAATTTAGCCCTGTGGGTGCTCCTGCATCAAAGTCAGACTACCAGGCAAATTCTTTGACCATTCTTATCTCGTAAAGTCTATCCCTAAGGTCAAATGATATATCTTCCATGATGCTAAACAAATATCCTTCTAAGTGACCTTCTACTGTATGGCTATAATGATCATCAATCTTGGTCTTCTTAGTAATATTGCACAAATGCTTATATGTTCCTTTTCTGAAGATCACTCCTTTATTGCCACAGTTATAAAATTTAATGGCTCATTGTTTGCCTCCTCACCTGTATTTCAATTGTTTCACCTTCAGCTATGAATTTATATTAATAGCAGTAGCCATATTTATAGGTCCCTGCCTTTTTCCAAATGATGCTTCTTTTCTTTTTTTTTTTTATTTATTTTAGAATTGCTACCTTTGCATAGCACCATTTTATGACAAGCCCTACCCCATGCATAACCTAGCCACAGCAATTCCCATTAGCAGCCACACTAACAATGCCCATCAGCACAAGTCTTGAATGCCACATGCAGTTACTATATGCAGGAAATATACAGTGAGTCAGAACAGAGGATGTAAACAACTTTAGCAGCAGTTCATTCAAAGCAGTGCATTGTTAAGGGTTCCCTAGACACAACAGTGCATCCAGATGGCACTACACACTACAGGATAAAAAATAATCAAACATTTGAAAATCGAATATAAAATCATGGTACCATTACTAATTTTATAGAAAGTGTGAAGTAAATCCTGGCATTCTGTTTCAATTTTATATATAATGAAGTTTTCCAACAAACACAGGCAACTTGCTATGATCACTGCTTATATTTGAAGCTATATTTTGCATTTGATATGGTAGCCAGTAGTAATGGATAGTTACCTTTTAGAAATGTATAAAATTGGGAGCAACTCGTATTAAAATTTAACTTGACCTGCAACTCAGCCTTGACAAGGGACACAAGCATTCTGTTTCTTCTATCAGTCCATACATTCCCATAAGTGAAAATAAACCTTCCATGAGGCTATTAAAAGGGTGAACTGCACCAGTCTGTAAAGCATTTTGCAGTTTGGAGCTTTACTAAAAGGTCACGCAGCGATCACTTAGAGATGCCTCTGTCATCTGTTACAGTGCTGGTAATGCTGCAGTTAAATTGCAGTAGTCCGAGTAAAGTGCTTCAAAGTCCACATTCAGTTAGAAAATATCTGCAGCTATCCACAGCTCTGACCAAGTTACAGGCTGTTGGAGGCTGAGGACCTGCATTACTTTAAAGGGGCTATTATCAAAGTCAAACCACTTCTGCAGGTAACGAAGTGCTTTACTATAAAAATTACACAAATCCCTACAGTGCCACAGCTGGGGTAAAGTGCTTTAAGGTAGATGAAGCTTTAGCACCAAATAACTGGTCATCTAGTTTTCTTTGCAACTCATCTCTAAGACTTATCACTATGCACACCTCTGGAGCACAGAGTGCATTACTTTCAAGTTCTTGCTAATGACTTGTAGGATATCTGCAGGATATAGTGCATGAAATGTATGTAGCACTCTGCCTCTGAGATAGTCTCACTGATGCCATCCTCATTAGCCTCCACAAATCTCGAGGTAAGGTTGTGGCACTCCTCAGGCTCTTGAGTAATAAAATAACTTTTAATGGTGGGCCAGCATTCTACCAGCCTCGCCACAGCTGGAAACAGACAGTTTGTGATAGATATCATGCTACATGAGCTCCTTAAAGTTCTGATCTAGGAAAGAATAGACATCTTTCAAGAGTACTCATTTTTTTTCAGATGTTGAAACTCACTTTCATAACCAGTATGCCACATCAAAACTTGCGAGGGCCTTGCTTGCATGCTTTGCACTGTTATGTCATGGCACAAACAGTTTACTGCAGTGATATGCAGCACCTTAGTTTTCAGATGTTTAAACACAGATCTTTGTTTTCCATAATTACCTGAGGCATTATCTGCAGCATAGCTAGACAGGGTTTCTGCTTTTAGTCCTTTCTGCACAAGGATGTCCATTATTCATGTAAATATGAATTCAACACTTTCATTATTATCCTCCTAGAAGTCCATAAGTTTCTTATTATCCTCAGAAGTCCATAAGTTTCTTATTATCCTCATAGAAGTCCATAAGTTTCTGTTGTGTACCATGTCTGTGAGTGAAGTACTGAATAACCAGGGGTACATTTTTCTGTTCCTTTTACTGAATGCATCTGATCCCACTGAGAAATAAGAAGTACCAAGTTCCTGCAGAAAGAGGTTCTCTGAATGACGTATAAGTACATTCATGACAATGATTTCAGATTTTGTCTTCCCACAGCTGAACTGAAAGCCACACTAGAGTCAGGGTAAACTGTCTGTGCTGGCTTACCTCCACAGTCCTTGGATACATATGAGTGATTATGTTTCACACCATGATAAATTGCTGTCACCTTAGCTGCTGTCACTTTAAATTTCACTAACTGCAATATGTGGCTGAATAAACTTTGTCATTGCAATGTTCTTCTTCTGGAGGTGAAGGCTTTGCTGATGTTTGTCTGACTTCTGGTGGCTTTTCAGTGCCTTTTCTCCATTCCACTTAATAGTGAAATTTGTTCCACAGAACATGCACTTGGTTGTGGCATCCACATTTGGAGCAGATTGCACCCATGAATAATTTTGCTCCCATGCCTTATGAATACAGAATGCTTTTAACTTCTTAGGAGATATTGTGTTGCTTACAGCCTCTTGCTAATCCAGTGACCTTTTCCTGAAAATGATTCTTGCAAGATCCTTGCTCAGCACAACTACAATAAACCAAAATAGCTATTAATACCAATACAGACAATAAAATTAAGTGACAAGTAACAACAGTGCCTTTGGGGGCCTGTGTCATAGTCACTAGCAAGAGATACTTGCTCACATCTTGTAGTGTGACACTCCCAAAACTTGTAGTACACCTTGATGTAGAGCTATCCATAAGAAAAAAATACAGCCCGTTGATGTAAGAAGACATGCAGAGTCTACCTGAAACATTAACAATGAAGGTCAAGCAATGTAAGGCATGATCTGGGGGGGGCATATTATTTCATTGAATGGCCACATTGTCGAACAACATTTCATCAGAAATGCCATTTGTTGAGCCCTTCTGACTGAGATTGCATTATGGTAGGGATCAGGAAATTTGCTCTTTCCCCACTGTAGTGCAATGTCAGAGTTGGTATATATAGTGGAGTGTGTGGGAGGCTGGCCCCCCCACATGGGTTGGTTCAACAATGTGGTCATTCGGTGAAATAATATAGACCCAGATCTGAGCTACTATGAATATAAGAGAATGATAACTAGTAATAGCATTATGTGTGCGACTGATATAAGTGGTCCTCTTTAAAATGTATTTCTCCAAATGTAAACAGACTCATCAATGACAACAACAGAGATAGTTTGTTTAAATATTTAAAAATGCATAACACAAGTAGCTGTTTTACAAGAAACTCCTATATTGCAATATAATTAATAAAATAACTAAAAAGGGATTTACAGTACTAGCAAGTCTGAGCTTTAAAGAAAAGGGATACAGCAGTTTTATAGATAAATTCTATTATAATGCCTAGCGTTACTGAATCATACAATATTGATAAAAATATGTGTATGGCCATTATTGAATATCAAAAATAATATTAACTGTAGCAAATATGCACTGCATTCTGGGAATTGGAGCTAAATTCTCAAGGAAGCATTTGGAAATGTTAACTTTGAATATGAAGGGAAGTATAATAATGGCATGAGACTTTAACTTTATACTTAAAGAAAATTATACTAGTGCAATTAGTAAACTTTATTGACTTACCTATACAGATGTTAATAACTTTTCTCAATCAAATTCTGTGCTTTATAGTTATTATTATAGATTTTGTATGCAGTCAAAAAATGATAGGGTATGTATTTCAGATGATTTGGTTTCTAAAATACAAAAGGTCCTTTATCAGACCACAGTGTAATTACTTGTGCAGTAATGGTAAATGCAAAAAAGCGACTTCTTTCAATAGGCTAGCAGCTTATATAACAAAGTTAAAAGATTTTAAAGAGTAGTTTCTAACAGAAAAAAACAGCTCTTAGACTTCATTAACAATGGTGAAGTTATAAAAGCATATTTATATGGCAGAGTTTCTACTTGGTATAATAATAAAGACTTATTGGAATTGCAAAGGAAGGTAGACATAGTTAAACAGAAATAAAGAAGGTAGGCTTGTTACTGGAAATTTAAAAAGTAAAGCAGAATTTCAGAAGATCCTCCAAGATAGGATTTCCATTGGATTAGAAAAGGTTAAACGACATTCTTATTCCCAAACTCCTCAAGGCTTATATAAATTAGCTCTGAGATCCAAAACGATGATAAAATCAAATTACATCATAATTGTATCTGTCCTGAGTAGTAATAGGAAATAAACTGGTGTGGAAGAAATTCTGTACTTTTAAAAAATCGCCGTGTGAATTTTAATGCACAAAACTTGTACTGTAGAGAATGAGAGTGATGCTTTTTTAAACAAGAATGTACAAAATAGTTTCAGAACAAATAAGGAAAATGGAAAAGAAAAAATTCTTGAACAAAAATAAAGGAGCAAATTAAAAGGGTGAAGGAAAATAAAGATCCAATTAATGATGCCATAATTTCTGAACTATATAAAATATTACCTCACAATGTTTTCTATCCCTTTTATAGAAAATATTCACAGAATCTTTTTGGTCCCTTTACCTTCATTCAGATGGCCATCCAATTGGAATAGTCAGTAGATCCATTGATGGGTCTACAGGCTATTCCAATTTACCATGGACAAATACCACTTTTTCTGCTGGGCCTAGCATGGATCCCGATGATAATCTGGAAATATTGCTGTCAACCATCAAGCTGGGGGGTTTCTGTTATGCAATACCTGAGTTATCCCTCCTTGGTTATTGTGGTCACACCCCTTGGGGTGGGCATGCAATACTGGATGCAAATATGTATAGCCCCCACCTGCACAGTAATTCAGCCATACCCACCTGCCTACAACCTCTTGGGACCATGTCTTCCAGAACATAATGTCCCCAACCACTGCCAGGGATCATCACAGGAGATGCCAATGTCACTACCCACCCTTTTGGGATGGTACCGCCCATCTCTCCCTGCCTCTCCTTCAGTCAGCCAAGACCCTAATCAAACCCAGTTGCTTGAGCCATAGTCAGGGTTTTATCCTTCTAATGCCACCAATGCTGCAATTCACTGAAATTCAGACTACATTTACCATACCTCTATCATGGAAATGTACAATAATTTCTCCCTTATTAAAACAGGATAAAGATCCATCTCTCAGTTCTTCTTATAAACCAATTTCATTACTTCATGTTGATAACAAAATTGTTGTCAGTCCTTGCCAATACATTAAAAATATATTGCCTCCATTAATAGAGGGAACTAATTGTATATAAATAGGCAAACAGGATGATATCAAAAGAATGATTATTTTAATTGGTTATGTTATTAACAATAAACAAGAACTACTCATAATTATCTTTGATCTAGATAAAGCCTTGGATTCAGTAAACTGATCTTATTTAACTAAACAATTTCCAAGCAGATTAACATCACTTATTAATCATCTTTATCAGAATTCATTCTATTTCTTAAGGTTGCTTCTGGTCTCCTTTATTATTTACTTTAGCTATTGACACTCTAGCAAATGACATGAGACTTAACAGTATACTAGGATTTGAAATAAATGATCAACATACTTCTTCAATTCAGTAATTTGCTGACAATATACTTTTAACAAAAGGTATCACTGATTCTTCACTAATAAATAGAAAAATCATTAAAATGTTTTAAAATGAAATCACATCTAATGCTCAATCAAAATAAAATTAACCTTGAAAAATGAGGAACATGAACTGAAATACAACTGTAGATAACATTTATAAAGCCTACTAATAAACAATGTGATGACTGGTATACTAAAAATATTTAACAAATATAAATACATATAAAATATGTTGGAAGTAATACAAGTAATATATTTAAATATTTTTAATATATTACATTTAGAATGTTAAAAACAAGCAAAAGTGTATGTACACACTAAGCTAAAAAAAATCCATCAAAATTATTCTAATAAATGGCTGATATACAGTGATGAAATGTGAAACCTATGGGAATTAATAAATCATTCAAGATCAAGATATAGGGTTTGTTAATAAAATCAAGGCATCACACACTAGCAGTGATCACTAGTGTTTCAAAATATTTGTATTTTTGATGGCATATATTAAAATTAATGTTTGTCATGTATGTGTTCTAAGGTGTGGTTTTATATTTCAAACTTTTTAAAAATGATGTTTAGCACAGGAAGTTGCGTAATTTATTTAAAGTGTTTGTTTGGTTTGATTTCTTTAGTTATGAAGAACCCCTGATTATCTCAAATAAAGATAACTAAAGTGTATATATTTCTACAGTCACATATGGTCTGATTGTATTACATGACTTGCCAATAACTGGGCTACCTGATTTGTGTTGTGTGGATTATAAGTATATAATCTCATAACAGTGGTCTTCTTTTGGTTGTTTTGTAGTTTTTCATTTGATGAGATAAAAACATATCACTATTCAACACATACAACTTTTGAATAAAAATATGGTATGGCTGTTAAAGAAAAATTAATTTAAAAATACCAGTAAGCCAGAAACTTTTACTTGCTTAGACACCATTTTAAGACATTTAGAAATGTTGTGTACATACCCAGAAATAAATGTTTGATGTTTCACATTATTCTTTATAGCATTTATAACAAAATGTATAGTCAGTCTGAACTATACATTGGTTAACTTACTGCTTCTTTCTTATTTGGGTAACTTTATTATGTATTTATAAGTTTTAAATAATTATAATACTTTATCTATTATGTTTTACTTTTAGAGCTTTTCTCCCTGGGTCTCCGCTGAAAAAGGGCTTTCAGCCCAGTCGAACATTACCCAGCAACAAATGTAAATAAATAAATAACTTTCAAAAAATGCTCAGCGTAAAAGTAGGGATTTTTTTTGGACTCAGCTGTTAAGAAAGACTAAAATGCTATTTAATGAAAAAATATGATTTGGATATGGAAAACTAGCACAAATCAATAGCCATTCATAATCTTTAAAGATGACTTAATGTCAGCTATAATTAAAAAAAGAATATCTACCCATTCAGTGGTGTAGCATAGTTAGGACATGGCAAAGGCAGCAGTTGCCCTATGTGTAAAGTGTTTTGGGGCATAATTAGCAGAATTCAATTGTTGTTCACTGCAATTCCAGCATCTGAATGCATGTATTTGCAATTTGTGGTCTGCACTGAAGTGCTTTAGTGTACTGTAGGACTGAGGCATAAACTGCAGAACTGTAGCAACTGCTTTATACAAATGCATCAAACTGTCTGCTACGGTTTAAAAAGACAGAAGTTTTCTTTTTTGCTTTAAATGGTGCAAAAGTGATGGCCCCAGGTGCTTAAATAATTAGCTACACCTCTGCACCGTTACTGATTTCCTAAACAATCTCAAAACAAATGGTAGAGATAAGGAGAGGTAAATCCTTTGTTAAAGCATATTGGCGGCATATGGTTTATGATTGCAAAGTTCTACAACAATTTGGGGAAAAGAATTCAATGTTTTCTGGAAACATTGTAGTCTGATAAAGTCACATTTATTTATATCTTTATTTGACATTTGTTGACCAGGTTAGTCCGACTGAGTCAAAGCCCTTTTTCAGCAGAGGCCTGGAGAGAAAAGCTCCACAAATAATTATGAACATGTACAATGAGAAAAGTATAACATGAATGCTGACAAAAGCTGAGATACATAAAATAGTAAAAGTGATAAAAGATCATATCTAATACATGGATAAATCTCAAAGTATTTACAATCAATATTATAAATGTTCTTCTGTACAATAATTACAGAGAGGGACCCATGAACTAAACTTTGGGCCTTATTCCCAAAGATTTGCTGTCAGTGCAGGTCATCACTTACGATGAGAGCAGGCTGAGAGCAGGTCATCTGGAATATGCCCCCCAGGTGTAAGCCTATTTATAGATAGGCCTTACACTGAAGCAAGTCACTGACACTGAGAGCAAGTTTTTCAGAATTGGGGAAGACTTAATTGAGAGCACCTGTGTTGGGAATCTGGGCCTTTGAGTGGTGTTTAATGCTCCAGTTACATGATATGTACCCAAGTCTTACTTCCCACTTCTCTGGAGATTGACAGTAGCCAGGAAATGACTACAGAGAATTTGAAGAATGAGATTATGTCTTCATTTAAAGAACTTATAAATAGTGTCTCTGTTGTGTAACATAAAGCTACATCTATTATTAAGATGAAGACAAAAAACAGAATATAATTACTGTATAAAACTGAAATCATTCACATAAATATTAAAATATGCTCTATCAGTTAATGACTGTTTAGTGATTTTGTAGTAAGGATTGATCTAGACACGGGTGTTAATATTTTTATTATGTTATTTTTTCTGCTATATAACATTTCAATAAAAAATAAAGAGAAAATGTTTACCAATTTCTGCTGTTGGTAGTACTCAGGATAAAGACAATGATCTCTGTGCTTTCAGAGAGGAAAGGGTGTTGAAAGAGCTTGAATAAAAAATATATAGGAGCGCAATACTATGGGTCCTGAAGAGAATTGACCTATAATTCTTAGAAAACTATGGGTAGACTTGACTATACCTCTAAACAATCATTTAAATTAATTGTAACAGAAGGGTATGTTTTTTTCATAACTGGATGAAGACAGATGTAATTTCCTTTGTCATTAGCAAAAACAAGACAGAACTACTGACCTTAAGTCTGACCACTGTCACAGGAGAAATTTTAGCATTACTTGATGATGGATAGAATTTTAGAAGATCTAGAAACTTGGGTCAGGGGTACTTGAGACCAATGTCTCTCTTCACTGAACCATCCTCCAAGCTTAGCAGGGTCTACTAGCCCAGGTTAGATAAGTGCAAGTTCATTCCATAACAGAGCTTATAACTCAAGGCCTAGACATTAAGCACATGTATAAAAAACAAAACACCAAACCAGAAGTCCTCTGTTCAAAAAGTAGAAATGTTGTTTATTAAAATACAAAGCTTTCGAGTAAAACTCTTCTTCAGTGTAAGAACATAAAAAAATGCAGCAAAGGCTCACAGCATATGAAGAAAGCAAAGCCAATCATTTCACATCATTAACTAGCAACAATTAAAAACCAAAAGCATTTAAAGGGGCCAATCTTAAAACAATATATACACAGCAAATAGCAGGCAGCCTATCAAATCTTATCACGCTTATCTTTAAGAACAGGTTTAAGACTGTTACTACTATTAAGCCCTGGAAAACAGTCTGCCCTAAAAAAGTTAATCCATTTGTATTCAGCCATCTCTGTTCTATTTATCAGATCTCCACCATTCTTATTAGGTAAAACAACTTGTAAAATTCTAAACTTAAAGCTGTGTTGTGGCCCATAAGTGACTACATCCTTAGCCAAAGCATTAGTAGCCACAGCCCTACGAATATCAGACATACAAGCACTTATCCTTTCCTTCAACTTTTTGTTTTTCTAATAAATAAACATTGGCATTGAGCACAGTCAGCATAGTAAATCACATTTTCTGTGTTGCAAATACCAGATGCTTTAAACTCAAAATTCTTAGAGCTAATAGGGCGAACAGTAAGTCAGTCTACATTAATATCTTTACAATGCGTACAATTATGACACAGGATGGTGCCTGATTTCCTAACTTTTTTATTATAGTTGTCTTAGTCAAATCTTTATAGCATAAATACTGCTTAAGATTCTTTTCTCTCTTATATACAAACCATGGTCATGCACCAACCATATCATTAACCTCTTGATTAGATGTCAAAATTGCCCAGTTCTTTCAAATAATGCATTGTATTGTTTGCGTGTGCCTATTAAACTTCATCATATAGTTAATCCTACCTGTACCCATTTCTCTACCCTCATTATTTACTTAATTACTTACAATGTTATCTCTCACTCCAGATAAATATGGTTTGGCTACATCTTTTCGCAAATGACTAACCTTAACTTTCATTTCCTCAATGAGGGTGTTGTTATACCCTCTGTCTCTAAATTCAGATGTCATTCCATCCCTCTCTTTTATAAACAGTCCATCCTCAGTACTTGGCCTACTTTTTTAAACTTCCCTTTTGCAACTCCTTTAAAGATATTCTGAGGGTGCATACTTGCTGAGTGCACATATTTCACAGTCTGTACATTTTTTCTATGTATCACCCGCGGTAGTGGTGCTGCGGTAGCGTTGTCGCGTTCGATTTTCAGCTAGAGTGTCTTCTGTGTGGAGGCATGCGTGAATGGGCATGCCTTCGTTGAAGGTTGTGTGTCAGGGCTGGTAACTCGGCACGTAAAAATCCACTACCAAACAGCGGACCGGAATTCCGCTGTGGCGACCCCTAACGAAAGACACAACAACAACCGAATCAAAAATAAAATCATGCTTGGAGACAGCAATATCAAGAAATATAATATTTTGTGTTGTATTCACATCAAACAACAAGAAGTCAGTGGTAGACTGAAGATGATTAACAAAATCACTCAGCTCACTTTGCTTCCCTTTCCATAGAAGGAACACGTCATCCACAAATCTTTTAAAGAATAACAATTTCTCGTTCCTAAAGGTTCCATTAGAGTCTACATAAATATACATTTGCTCCCACTCAGCTAACACGAGATTTGCATACGTGTTTGCAACTGCTGTGCCCATTGCTACTCCTAAACGTTGATGATAATATACATTGTTAAACATAAATATGTGTTATATAGGACACAGTCCAGCACAGAACATAATGCAGTCTTAGATGTACTAAATTTACTATGGAAGTTCATAAAGGCACGCAGTGATTCTATTCCATACTCATTTGGGATCACAGTGAGCAAAGATCTTATGTCCATAGTCACTAGAATTCATCTCATTATGCCTATTATATTTAGGCCATTCATTCAGGCTTTTCAAAAAATTTGGTGTGTCCCTGATAAAGCTTTTGCAATACTTAAGTAAAGGGGATAACTGCCTATCCAGATAATTTGAAATTGCCACCATAACCCATCTTTTAGCCGAGACAATAGGTCTCATAGGTGGTAAAGTCAAATGTTTATGGATTTACTGATTTTACCACCTATGAGACCTATCGTTGGATGATGTCTTCCTACTATGGAAAGGGAGGCAAAATGAGCACTGACTTCTTCTTGTTTGATGTGAATACATCAGAAACAAGTATTATGTTTCTTGATATTGCTGTCTCCAAGCATGATTTTATTTTTGATTCACTGATACATAGAAAAAATGTACAGACCATGAAATATGTACACTCAGCAAGTATGCACCCTTAGCATAACTTTAAAGGAGTTATAAAAGGGTAGTTTATGAGAGCAAGTAGGCTAAGTACAGAGGATGGACTGTTTATAAAAGAGATGGATGGAATGGCAGCTGAGTTTAGAGCGGAGGGTATAATAACACCCTCACTGAGGAAATGAAAGTTAAGGTTAGTCATTTGTGAAAAGATGTACCCAAACCATATTTATCTGGGACGAGAGATAACATTGCAACTAATCAAGTAAATAATGAGGCTAGAGAAAGGGGTACAGGTAGGATTAACTATATGATGAAGTTTAATAGGCACATGTGAACAACACAATACATTATTAGAAAAAACTGGGCAATTTTGACAGCTAATCAAGAGGTTAGTGATGTGGTTGGTGCAAGACCAAGGTTTGTATACAAGAGAGAAAAGAATCTTAAGCAGTATTTATGTTTAAAGCTATGACTAAGGCAACTATAATAAACAAAGTTAGGAAATCAGGCACCATGCCGTGTCATAATTGTATGCATTGAAAAGATATTAATGTAGATCGATTTACTGTTTGCCCTATTAGCTCTATGAATTTTGAGTTTAAAGCATCTGGTACTTGCAACACAGAAAATGTGATTTACTATGCTAACTGTGCTCAATGCCAATGTTTTTATATTCGAAAGACAAAAAGTTGAAGAAAAGGATAAGTGCTCATATGTCTGATATTCATAGGGCTGTGGCTACTAATGCTTTGCTAAGCATGTAGTCACTTATGGGCCACAGCACAGCTTTAAGTTTAGGATTTTACAAGTTGTTTTACCTAATACGAATGGTGGAGATCTAATAAATAGAACAGCTGAATACAAATGGATTAACTTTTTTAGGGCAGACTGTTTTCCAGGGCTTAATAGTAGTAACAGTCTTAAACCTGTTCTTAAAGATAAGCGTGATAAGATTTGATAGGCTGCCTGCTATTTGCTATGTATATATTGTTTTAAGATTGGCCCCTTTAAATACTTTTGGCTTTTAATTGTTGCTAATTAATGATGTGAAATGATTGGCTTTGCTTTCTTCATATAATGTGAGCCTCTGCTGCATTTTTTATGTTCTTACACTGAAGAAGAGCTTTAGTTGAAAGCTTTGTATTTTAATAAACAACGTTTCTACTTTTTGAATGGTGGACATCTGGTTTGGTGTTTTGTGCTTTGCATTTTTTATTTGAAGTCCTTCAGCTACTTTGGAGGTTTGTTTTGGGTGGCAGATGTTTAAAGTCTGTTGGCATCTGAGTCACTAGTGCTGGAGCACAACCATGGGAAACTTGGCCTTATGATGCTAGCACTAGGCGCAACACAGTTCTCATCCACATGACATTTTTGGCATTCGTTATGGTAGACACCAAATTCCCAACACATGTCATCAGACATGCATCCATTACAAACACACTTTGAGCTACTAGGAATAGGATACTCCATTCCATCAAGACTCCTGCAAAGATTCTGAAGAGTTAAAGGCCATTGACCTCTCAAAAACCCTTCTAGCTGGCCCATCATTTGGAGAGGCCTTGCAGTTTATTCAGTTCTCCATGACTGGCCATGGGCCTTAATCCTTCCCACAAAAACTCCTAAATGCTTAGAAGAGGAAGGAGGAAGAGGCCACAGTCATCCAGTCCAGGAAGCTGTTAAATAATGATGTCATTCTAGCAGCCGAAAAGCACAAAAACCACAGTCTTGTGGGCTTCAAGAAAGATGACACCCTTTAAACCCCCCTTAGGGTAGATAATGTCCAATTCATTTAGAACGAGAAAAAGTAGTAGAGTCCATTGCATTCAGAATGAGCAAAAAGGAGTAGAATCTCAGACCCTTATCTTACTGTGGGAAAACTTGTAAAGCCCCATTTAGCAGTACAGTCTAGGTTCATGAAGTGTTGACTTGGGAAGTCTAGGTAAGGGTGCAGTACATTTGTCTGGCTTCTGGATTCAACTGGCTTCCTGTAAATTATACAGCTACATTTCTGTTTACCTAATTTTTATTCAAAGTCCAAAAGCAGGGTTATTCCCCATCTTTAAGATCGGAACTTCAAATCAGAGTGCAAAACTACCCACTTAGGGGTAATCTGGAGGAGACACTAGCCCTTCTCAGACCCTGATTTGGTACTCCTGTTGGGGAGAGGGCTTCTTCTAAACTTAGCCCCTCCAAATGGAATCAACTACTAATAGAGGTAAGAACAACTGAAGGACCATCTCAGCTACTTGGATTTGCTTTCAGGACAGTGGATAGTAGTAGAGACATGCTGCCATTGAAATGACATTAACTGAATGGTTGTTATTCCATTGTCTTAGCATATTGTAATGTATGAGCCCTGTTATACCATATTATTGGAAATAATTGTATCTCAATGTTGTAAATATTAACTGCTCACTCTGTTTCTTTTCTTTTTGCATGTATTAACTGTTTTTTATGCTGTTTCTCTTGGCCCCGATCATGGCTAAAAGGGTTGTGTGATCAGTCCACTTAACCTGTTTGACAAACTGAAATAAATATGGGTCCACTTTTACATTTAAAAGTTTCATATCTTCGAGACCATAAGATTGAAGTTTTGAAACTTCAAACTGTTTAAATGGAGATCACCAAATAGCATGGAACAGTATATCTACTGTTTTCCTCACTTTAGTGCGATCTCAGAGTTGGTATATTTAATTAGCAGGGTGTGTGGGTTTTTTTAAAAATGTTTATTTATATTTCAAAGTTTCAAAACTTTGATCTTATGGACTAGACCATAAGAAATTTGAAGTTTTGAAACTTAGAAGTGTGTGTATATATATATATATATATATATATATATATATATATATATATATATATATATATATATATATATATATATAGATCTAGGACCATTGAACGAAAGCTCAATAGTCTGAATCCACAATCACCGAGCACACTTTAACGAAAGCGCTTTCATTAAAGTGCATCAAAAAATAAAATCTACTTTTATGCAGGGGGGCTGTGCCCCCCACCCCTACTTTAATATTCTCACTCCGAGATCGTACTACAGTGAGAAAAATGGAATATTCCCTTATCCGCACTGTAGTACGATCTCCGCAACAGTCATTCCCCCACAACTCCCTCTAGCTGCAGCCATACTTCCACGAAAGTATTTTTTCGGTAAAAAGCACTTTCGCTGAAGTATGCTTGGCTATTTGTGCTTTGGTGAAAAGTTAAAACAAAGCAGATCCAAACCAAGAACAAAGTAAAATATCCAAAGGCTTGAGAGGAACGGAACAGTCCAACGTGTAATGAATCAAAATTGACTTTAATAAAGAACAAAAAAAATAAAAAGTAGAATATTACATCAAGCGCTTTCGCCCGGAGTCATACCAGGCTTTATCAAGATGAACCATCATTAAAAATTCAGTGCTTAAATAGCTTCTAGTCCAAATCATGTAACTAGAACTCCAATTAATAAAATATGCTAATTAGACATTACAACTAGCAAACCACCAGGTTATATTAGTGACTTAAAAAGTTGCTTTTCAATGCTGTCAAAATTAAAACAAGTACATCAACATGACCAGCCAAACTTATAATATCTTAAGGTAACGTTGAAAATTATAAAAAATTCATATGTACCTGAAAAACCATTCAAAAGTTGTGGTTAAAAATTACTGCCCATTAGATACAAAATAAGCAGTGGTTAAAAAATTGTTCAAAACAAAACATTGTCCATGTTGTTCAAATAAACATCACCACCAAGAAACAAACGTCATAACTTAGCCCTCCTCAGTTTTAAAACACTCATGATGCTAACACTGTTGTTCAAACCACGGGGTTTAGTTGCATTTAATTTAAGCTGCCACCACAATTCCTTATATTCCAATCGGGCCTCCTATTCACCCCCTCTACTATCCTGCAAGACTTGATCTAAAATAAAAAACTTAAGTTGCATATTGAAGCATGAACCAAGATGTTTATAAAAAGCATCGTTTTCCTTCTTCTTAGAAACATCATAGAGGTGCTCATATATCCTTCTTCTGAGTGTTCTCTCAGTTTTACCCACATAAAAACTGGAGCACTGTGTGCAAAACCCCAAATAGATGACCCCTTTAGTATCACAGTTGTAAGAATGCTCAGCCTTAACTCTAAACCTCCTAGATGGAATGAATAATGAATTTTCATTAAGCACATGTGGTACTAAAGGGGTCGTCTATTTGGGGTTTTGCACACAGTGCTCCAGTTTTTATGTGGGTAAAACTGAGAGAATAATGCTTATTAGTGGTTTGTTCTATAATATGATCCATGTCAGTTTAAAAAATGCTATTTAGATTTAAAGTTTTTATTATTGATAAGCATAAGTTCCTCACCCGCAACTTTCTTAACATTATCCTGGACTATTAAGTTATGTCACTTATCAGTAGTAATGTCTGTGGCAGAGGGCATATCAAGACAAAATGTAAGTTCCATATTATAACAAAAATAAATACCATATCCAAGTTTTTGTCTGTAGTACACACATAAGATGCTTGTAATTGTAATTTCTACATGTCAGTACCTTTGACTAGATCAGTCAGACAGATTCATAGATTTGTAGATTGTTACTAGCTAATGAACCAGCGGGCCTTTCTAAGCCTAGACAAGTTTTCCCAAAAGAATAATGATGTCCTGTATCCAAATAGGATATCGAGGGCCAGGCATTTTTGAGCTACCTTTGTCCATAAGGGACATGGTTACCAGGCCCAGTGTAAATTTTCTATTCCCCATCCATTGGTCTGTGTTCACGTAAACTGTAATAGATGAACACAGCTTCACATGGATGGGAAGCCATATCTGTCTCTCCAGCATGTTCTGTTTAAGTCACAGACAAAATTCAGGTCCCCAGACCTTGTATTTCTGGTACTCTTTGACTTATGAATATGCGGGAGATTCATAAGTGTGGGGTTTGCAGACGCCTTGATTACCCCTCAGCAATCTATAACAGACTGAGTAGAGGGAAAGGTCTTTAAGGTGCTCTGCATAGTGACAGACCTCGTGGTGGAGGTGACCTCACCTATTTTGGTCTTCCGAGTACTATAAGTGAGCCAGTTGGTTATCCAGCAGGTGATAAAAAGGTTTATCCCAAATGTAGTGAGCTTATCTATAGTGCCTAAATGGGGTATTGTTCCAAATGCCTTGGCAGATCAAAGTAAGCTATGAGCACAGTCCTGCCTTCATCCATTCCTACGGTGACCTTCTCAAAAAAGTCCACCAGATTTAATAGGCATAGCCTTCCTTTAACAAAGCCGAACTGTGATGGGTCCAGTGTTTGCAAGTTACCTATGTCCTCATATATCATGTCCATGAAGAATTTTTCCATGACCTTACATATGAAGCTGGTCAGACTTATGGGCCTGTAGTTACCTGGATTAGTGGTTAGACTGCCTTTGTACAGGGAATAACTGTAGCCATCATCCATTCCTTGGGCGCAAAACCTGACTGTAGGCTCCAGCTGAAAAATTATTCAAGTGGACAAGGAACTTGATCAGCAGTTTTCAGCTATGCGCAAACAAGATACTCCAGGAGTTAAAAATCTATCTAGACAGTAATGCCACAAGAGTGTAGACCACAAACCTTCCTAATATAAAATACCTGGTTTGGAGCTCAAGTGCTTAAACCAGAACAAAGACACTTAAAATAACAACAATAAGCCTTCACCAGCAATTCTTAGTTCAGAAGGGTGGAGGCTACCCTCTCCTCCCACAAGAGTGTAGACCACAAATCCTCCTAATATAAAATAACTGGTTTAGAGCTTAAGTGCTTAAACCAGAACAGAGACACTTAGAATAACAGGCACAATAAGTCTTCACCAGCATTATCCAGCTTAGAAGGATGGAGGCTACCTTCTCCTCCCACAAAACTGTAGACCACAAACATTCTTAATGTAAAATAACTGGTTTGGAGCCCAAGTGCTCAAACCAGAACTAAGACACTTTTAAAATAACAGACACAATAAGGTTTCAACCAGCAATTCCCAACACAGAAGGGTGTAAGTTACCTCTCCTGTCACAAGAGTGTAGACCACAAACCTTCCTTATGTAAGATAACTAATTGGGTGTCAAATTTCATAAATCAGAACTAAGACGCCTAGAATAACAGTTGCAATGTAATCAGGCTACTAACAATAAATGCAGTAGATTAAATGTAACTAAACACTTTAAGAACATGCAGTAAAAAGCTAAATAATGTAGGAAGAAGCACAAATACAGTAAAAACAGGTGATGTAGTGGATATTTTAGTAGGTTAGAAGGTAGGAAAAGGAAGATAATTCAAGTTTAAAAGACTAAGGGGAGGGCCTTCCCACTTGATCTCTTAGTGCTCAGTAGAATAACCTGATGAGATGAGACTGAGAGGAGTGTCCAAAATCAGATTTATAGTAGGGACAGGCAACTCAAAAGCCACCAACTTTAAAAGCACAACAGCAGCATGGAGGTTGGGTGGGAAAAAATCAAATGCAGACAGAGATCAGTGATAGGCAGAGAACAGCAATTCAAACATCACTACAGCCTAATAAAGATGCCTCTAAATATTTGTAGTTATGAGGAGCGCTATTTCTGAGATCCTTCCACTAATTAGCTGGATGTTATTCCTTGTCTGCAAAATAATTATTTTCTAACTGACCTCTTAAAACTCCAGAAAGAACAAAAACTTAAAACAAAATGCAATATAAGAAAAAGATAAAAAATAGAAGTAACCAATCATTAAATGAATAACTCTAACCCAAAACCAAATCCAGACAGAGATCAACAACAGTCAGGCAGTGAACAGTAAGTAAAAAAAAGCACTACAGATAGAGACGGAAACAAATCTGTAATTCATCAGTTTGGATTATTTTGAAAAGAAAGGCTCTTGAAAGGTTGAATGCCAACAGACCAAAACAAGAAGACTGAAAATCTGGGAGAAGAGCAAATTTTGAACATCTCTCTTCTCTTTAAGCTTCCTTTTTGCAGGGAGGAGTGCAGACTCCCTTGCACAACCAAACCGAACTTATAAATACCAACTCTGAGATTGCCATACCTCAGAGAGAAAGGAATAGTCCGGGAATTGTCAGTCTCAACTTAGGATATGTAAGTCCATTTTTTGGTCGTTCACTTTCTCTGTTTCAGGGCTCCGCCTAGTGGGTCCCAACATAGTGACCATTTTCTTTATTTATACATTTTTTTATATAAGCAAAATGGGCAACCTTCCCTTTGATTATAAATTTCCACGACAAGATGGCAGTACTGGAATTTAAACAAGCTAAAATCCAAAATAAAATAAATACAAAACAAATTAAAATAAAATCCAAATAAATCTCCACAGTTCCAATTGTAAATGTAATAAATCCAATATGCAGTTCGAATGACAATGAAACACTCAGTATTTATTAAAACAAAAAACAACCGGTAAGCGCTTTCATTCACAAAGAACTTCTTCAGACCTGGTTGTCACACATACAGAATTCACATTTATAATTTGCTCAAGTCACATGACCCAACACATTAGCAGTGTTTTTTCCTTACATAACACTGCTTTAAAGTTTTACATATCATTCATACCTGGATCTGCACCTGTGTTCAGCCTCACTTGCCAAGCATATTCTTTCCAGTTTAAATCCACTTCTCCATGGGGTTGCCACCCTTACAAATGGCCAAAGTGGGACATGTTTGGTACAGACATCAGACTGTACAGGCCGACACATACCCACAGCCAGTACAAAGGACAGAACATAACTGTTTTGCCTACAGAAAAGCGTATTCCTGTAGCATTTTAGTTGCTTATTCTGTTTCTCATAACAGTCAGGTATTTCAGATACAGAATTAACTGTTTAATGCAACTATCACATAAAATATAAGAAATATGTTTGTCCTAAAATCTCAGGACATTTGCCATGTTGACAATTACATGTCAGGACACAACTGCCCAAAGAGGGACTGTCCCTCGCAAAGTGGGACAGGTGGTAACCCTACTTCTCCATCCCATCGCTTGTCTGCATTTAAAACTTGGTCAATAACAGTAAAACTAAAACCCACTTTAACTCTGTTGTGACAGTTAACTTGTCTTGCTAGGGCATTAGTTACATCCAGTTTTTCTACTGCCCTCAGGTGCTCATAAATTCTGCGATGGAAGCTACGTATAGTTCTTCCTATGTAGAATCCATCGCAAGAATTGCATAATACTAGGTACACAATGAATTTAGACTTGCAATTATAATTCCCCTTGATATTAATAGTAAAGTCCCAAGCCCTTACTGCTATTTTATTCCCCAGTGCCAAAAACGTACAATAATTGCAGGCTTCACATCTTGACATCCCATTATAAGTAATAGGAATATTAACATTTTTGGTTTCTAAAAAATTCTTAAGACTTTTCCCTCTTTTTGTAACAAAAATAGGACTCTCATATTTCTCTCTTGGAAATTCTTCAAAAATTTCCAATTATTTGTGATGATTTGCTTAATACTGTACATATTTACTGAATTTTAAAATGTACAACTCAGATTATAATCTTCTCCTTTCAACATCCTTTATTGTCCCTTTCTTCCTCACAGCTTTAATTTTTTCTATTGCTCCACTTATTACCCCAATAGGATAACCCCTGATTCATTTTTTTTTCTTAACATCTCACATTCTTCCAGAAAATACTCATCTTCGTCAGTGAGTCTATTTATTCTATCAAGCTGACCAAACACAATATTATTTTTCAAGTTGACACTGTGCAAACTGTTATATTCCAAGTAGCTGTTACTCTGGACATCTTTTTTAAAAATGTTAACCAAGATTTCCCCCCCTTTCTTGTACACAGTCAGATCCAGGTAATTCACACTAATTCTACTTCTTTTAAAAGAAAACTTTAAATAGCTTGTAACACAGTTTAAATATTCACAGAATTTCAACAATTCCGACTCAGAACCTTCCCATAAAAAAAAAAACAAGTCATCAACAAAGCGCTTGTAAAAATAAATTTTGCTAGCAAATGTAGAATTAAAAATAAATTCCCTTTCCCAACTAGTCATAAACAAATTGGCATAGCTCGGGGCCATAGCTGCCCCCATAGCCACACCTTTATTTTGTTTAAAAAATCTATTATCGAAGCTAAAAAAATTGTAAGACAATATTACATCTAAATGTTCAGCCAACAGACTAATCTCCTCACCATTAAAATCAGGACAACCCCTCAGCACTCCTGTTACCCTCTCAATTCCTTCTTCATTGGGAATTACAGTGTACAATGAGCACACATCAACAGTTACTAACTACGTATCATCTCTCAAGGAAACATTCTTCACACTTTCTTTAAAATCAAACAAATCCTTAATATATGATTCCACTGCAATCACTGCTTTTTGCAAGCATTTATCTACATAGATAGCCATGGACTCAAATTTACTACCACCATTTTCCACTGTAGGCCTAAAATTTGGGGAATCCAAGTTCTTATGTATTTTAGGAAGGCCAAAAAACCTTCCCACCTTGGGTGTACTCACACAAAAGTAACCAGCTAACTCATTGCTGATTCTTCCTTCAACTAACCATTCTTCAGTCAGTGAGTTTATAAAATTAAAACTTTTATCTATATCAATCCAATTCACTTCTACATAAAAAATCAGCATCAGACAGTAACTCATCATACTTTTTTATTAAAAACTATAGTCCATGACTTACCACTGCATTACCTTTGTCAGCCTTAGTGATATAAATATCTTTATCATCAACTAACAACTGCAAAGCATCCTTCTCAGTCTTGGTCATATTATAAATACCGTTTTTGTTGTGTTTATTCAATAATTCCCTGACTTCTTTTTCACATGTAAGCAAAAATGCTTCTAACTCTGGCCTTAAGGGGGGATTAAAAACACTTGTTTTTTTTTAAACAATGTTGTTTACATGCCCTGCCTTGAAAAAGACATTTCAAATTAATTTTTCATACAAAACCCCTTAAACCATTTATCACAGTCACAATATTTACCCTTGACGATGGCACAAAATTAAGTCCTTTACTGAGAACATTTATTTGTTCTATATTTAGTTTTATATTTGCGGACAAATTCACTATTTTAAAATTCAAATTTACAGTACCTTTGGTTAATGAGTGTCCTATTTCCAATGACGCTGCTGGTAACGCTCTCCGGCTCCTTTCTGCACATTCCATGCTCCTGTTCCTTGCTGGCAGAAACACTGCTCATTCCTGTTCATGTAAAAGTTCCCTTTGAAATTTTTGTGGGTGGTGTTGAACTTCTTTTGCCCTTTGTTGTGAAAAAAATTCTTTTTCCAACCATAGCTAGGGTTACTACCTGTCCCACTTTACGAGGGACAGTCCCTCTTTGGGCAGTTGTGTCCTGCAAAAAATGTGAAAAACTGGCAAATGTCCTGAGATTTTAGGACAAAATTATTTTCTATATTTTATGTCATAGTTGCATAAAACAGTTATTCTGTATCTGAAACACCTAAATGTTATAAGAAACAGAATAAGGAACTAAAATGCTACAAGAATAGAGTTTTATTCATGCAAAAACCTGAAGTTCTGTCCTTTGTACTGGCCGTGGGTATGTTTTGCCCTGCAAAATCTGATGTTTGTAGCACAAATGTCCCACTTTGGGCATTTGGCAAGGTGGCAACCCTAACCATAGCCCTGTTGATTTTGTCCCCATGACTGCTTTTTGAACTCCCCAGCTTGTTGTTTGCCGACCACCTGCACCCATCTCCTTGTTCCTGTTCCTCCTCCTTGGTAAACATCCACACACTGAAAAGGTTTGCTGGTTCCTTCCTGTAAATGATTCATAACTTCGCATACTACGCCCTCTGCTGGTAGAACTTCCTCTGTTCTAGTTCTTTTTGCTGCTCTGCTTTCTACAGCCTCATCAGCTTCTGAAATGTTAGCACAGTTACTTTTGATTACTGTTGAAGCATGCTGATTCGTTTGTAATTCATTTAGATCATCTCTTATAGGTAGGTTCTAGGCTATCTGCCCGAGGGCATTTATAAGTCTAGCCAGATTGTCTCAACTTTTGCCGCCCCATTGATTAACTGATCCTCTGTCAAGCAGAGCCAATGAAGTGATCCCAGGGGTGTATTTTCTGTTACCCATTCACTCATCAAAGTTTCTCTTGAAGAGTGTTAGTGAGGGGCTCTGCCTGATGTAATTGGGAATTTTGTTCCAAATCATGGGGAGTCTCTGTGACAGGAATCTATCCCTCCAGCATGTTCTGTTTATTGTTGTGGCGAGGTTTAGCTCACTAGAGCGCGTGGCTCGCAGTGACTTGTATTTCTTTAGGTGGAGCATGTCCATTAATTCTGAGTTGGACATGGCTTTGTAAGCCAGGCAGAGATCACCTCTGACTAAGTGATATGTCACTGAGTACAGCTGGAGCTTTTTCAGTCAGGCTGCATAGGATATATGCTTGAGGCCAGTAATCCTCTTGGTGAGGTAATTTTGTGGTCTTTCCAGCTGTTGGAAGTGTCTTGTGAGGTACATCCCAAATGGTGCATTGTACTCTATGATGGGTCTAATGCGTGACGAGTAGAGAGGCACTATAACCTCTTTATTTCTAGATGTGAACCCTTTAGCAATTAGATGGGCCACATAGGATTTTCTAACTACTTTGGCAATATGATTGTCAAAGAAGAGATTACTATCTACCTGGGTCCCCAGATCTCTTATTACCTCTCCTGTATTAAGGGAGCTGCCACCTATGTGGTAATTCGTGGGTGTTTTGTTTTTCCCAAATGGGATGACTATGCATTTTTTGACATTTAGCTTGTGGCCATGACTTTGACACCAGTTGTCCGTCTCAGTAAGGCCTTTTTGGAGGATGTCCGTGTCAGCTGGAGAGTCAATTATGGCTCCCAGTTTGCAGTCATCGGTGAACTTGGTTAGCCATAGTCCTCCTTTGTTTGCCTGTACTTCTGAGAAGTATATGCCGAACAGTAGGGGTCCAAGGACCAAGCCTTGCGAGACACCACTTGTGACTGGTTTAGTGTTGGACCCTAGAGCCCATGATTCTTACCATGTGAGCTCTGTCTGCAAGCCAGTTGGCAACCCATCTCATGACATAGGGGTTTATGTTCAGGCTGGTGAGTTTTTCTGTAATACCTGAGTGGGAAATGGTGTCGAAAGCCTTGGCGAGGTCAAGGTAGGCTGTGTGAACCACCTTTCCCTCATCTATGGCCTTGGTGACTGTCTTGAAGAAGTCAACCAGGTTTAGTAGGCATGATCTGCCCTTAACAAAGCCGAATTGGGTCTGGTCAAGTGTTTGGAGGTTCCCAATGTCTTTGTTAATGAGTTCCATGATGATGTGCTCCATAACCTTGCAGTACAGGCTAGTCAGGCTTACCAGGATAGTTACCAGGGTCAGTTGTGGCCCCTCCTTTGTGGAGAGGAATAACCGTTGCTGTGCACCATTCTATGGGCATGTAGCCTGTGGAGAGGCTGAGGTTAAACAGCATGATTAGGTGGGGGGTTAGTTCGTGCAAGACGCAGCCTGGGACACCATCTGGTCCCACTGATGCTGTGTTTTTGGCTTTTGAAAGGGCTGTTTTCACCTGTGCATCTGTGATTTTTGGGACACTACACTTTTCCGGTATTGTTGTGGGCCTTTTTGGAGGTGAGAGGGGGGTGAAGTTTGCACTGAATCCATCTGCCAGGATGTTGGCAATATCAGTAGGATCAGTATATTTTGTGCTATTTTGCACTAGTTCAATGCATATCTGCGAGTTGCCACTTAGATTCTTAACATAGCTAAAGAAGGCTTTGTGGTTATCTTTTGAATCCTTGGCTATTTTTCTTTCAAATTTAGCCTTGGATGATTTCATGAGGGACCTTAGTTTCTTACTGATACTGATCAGGGATGTCTTTCCTTCTTTGGATTTTTTTTTTTTCTGAACTAGTTTCATCCTTCTGTTGTATAGCCTGTTTATTGCAGGGGTCCACCAAACTGGTTTCCTTCTCTTAGAGGAGTGAGTCTTGGTTTTGCTAGGGATGGCACGATCCATGCATCCTTGTAGGTGCTCATAGAGTGCATTTGTAAAGCGTGGGGGCTGTGAAACATATCACCTCTGTCTTAAGTAAGGTGAAGTTTGCTTTAGAAAAGTTTTTACTGTGGTTTCCTTAGTTGGGGGTGGTGGTGGGGTGTGGACATCCAGAGTGATTAGTTTATGGTCTGATCTAAGCAGTGACGGGTTGACCTCCGGTGTGGAACACCTGTCACCCATGTTGGTGATGACCAGGTCCAATATGTTTTCACCTCTGGTAGGGGAGCTTAGCAGCTGATCTGGGGCATTTGAGTTGATGAATTCCAGGGCCTGGGAATTTGTACTAGAGTAGTTTTCCCAGTGAATGGTAGGGTAATTGAAATCACCCAATATCAGGGTGTTCGGTAGGACCTTCATGTTTTCCATTGTCTCCAGAAAGGTGGAGTGGTGGTCCTGGGTCATGGAGGGTGATCTGTAGCAGACCACAATTTGCATTGCAGAGTTGTAATGACAAAAAAGCACACTGGTGTAGCCCAGATAAAATCACCAACCTATATTGAAAGTAGCACAGAAAAACTACACTGACTAAGCGCTTTCACCCTAGTAGGGCATCTTCAGAGTCAGTCAATAAGTTTCATCAAAGTCTTTATAAACACCTTTCAATCATCAATATAATCAAGTCTAATTGGATAACAATGAATCAGTCACCTCATACCCTTTTGTGAATTAACCCTATGTTTGTTCATAAAATCCTTTTTCTATAGTATATAGGAATCAATTGTTCCTTATAATACACAATAGTGTAAAGTAATAAGGTAGTAATACATATCCTACTGTTTGATATTCAAACATAAATAAACGTGTGGTATGAGTTTTAGCCCGGTAGTGCTGGAGTGCTCTCTGGACCCTTGAACCAGGTTTCAGTTACTGCACAGATGTCAATGTTGTCCATACTGAGGAGTGCATCGAGCACGTGCATTTTGAGATTTAAACTCCTGGCACTGAGTAGCATAACCTTCAGTTTTTTGTTAATTGTGCTGTTTACGGAGGTGGGTTTGACGTTTGAGCCTTGCCTAAAAAAGGCACTGTGGGGGCAGCAAGAGCCTTGGCCAGTATTCGAAAGACTAGGGGTGACAGGTGCAAGCCGTCTCTTGCGAAGCAATGCGGCTTGTCGAGCATGTCGTCCCAGGCTGACAGACACAGGATCCCCTTTGAATGACACCAGAAGCTTAGCCAATTGTTGAAATTGATCATTTTTTCTTTATACTGAGGTATCATTCTTGGTGAGGGCAGGATGCTACTCAGGGTCAGGGACAGGGTAACACCAGACTGGGCTGCATGATCAGAGAGCTCTTCCATGTCTCTTTTCATGTAGTCCAGGGAGGTACGTCTCAGGTCATTCACACCAACATGAACAATGACAGAGTCATATTTGTACTTGTTCTGGAGTGACCTGAGTGCTTGTGTTATGTGGCGGATTCTGGCTCCCAACAGGCAGCTAACCGTAACCTTCTGCTTGTCCAGCCTAGTGAGTGGGACGTCAGTGTGCCTGACTATAGAGTCACCTATTACTAGTGGGTTAGGTATGTTATTTTGCCTTAAGGACTGTGATTGTGCGGCACACTGATTTTGTGTTATGTGTTGTCTGGTTTCTGATGGGAAGTGAAGGTTGTTTGGGTGTCTGCTTTGGAGGTCTCTGATGCTTTTGCAGGTTTTTATTTAGAGGCTCCGAGTATGATTTTGTGTATTTGTGTATTTTTTGCCAGTGCTGTTTTAGTAGGTCTGTGTGCAGCTGGAGGTGTGGTGCAAGTGTTAACCTTCTCCTATTTGACTGTCTGTTCCAGTCTGGGGTGAAGACAGCTTAGCTTCTAGTTTGGCTGTATAATTGCATCTCTCGCATATGTTAGTGTTTTGTGGTAGGAGGCGAGGGTTGTCTGTGTACATGAGGCAGTTGTAACATTGCCTCAGGATACCCAGATTCACCAGCTGTACTGGAGAGTGCACCTGAAGTTGCCCTTTGGTCATGCCTGAATAGTAGGGTGAGCTTCTTAGTCGCTTGGTTGGTGAGGGTGAGAGCCTTACCCTGCTGGGCAATCAGTGTCAGGGTATATTAGTGCTTGCTATTAGGTCTGAGTAAGTGCTAGGCTGTAAGATGCTTTTTGAGTGCTTAAGTTGAGAGTTAGACTAGTTTCAAGGGAAAAACTGAAGAGGAGACTTAGTCGAGCCGGGAATAATTTAACCATAGCTAACCGGCACTACCCAGTGCGCAAAGCCTGTGCAAATGTGGTTTTTATAGTAGGGAAATGAAAGAGAAATTAGCCCAAAATGGCCAATAAACTACTAACTTGTGGGCTGGAACTACTCCTCCAGGGAAAGATAGGTTGCTCAAAGCTCCCCTCTCTCACAGGTGAACAGAGAAACTTCCTTCTATCCAAGTAAGGTATGGGCAACTCAGAAACTAGTATCACAGCCCTGAATTCAGCACTAGCCTGAAAACTGGACTATACTAGCTTAGAAAGGCAGGAAACAAGGAATTTTTTTGTTTTTTTGTTTTTTTTTTTAAAAGATAAGGCAAAACAATAACAAATACACTTAAACAGTTTTAAATGACTACAAAGGATCAGAAAAGGCTATCGCACTTTAGTGTGTAGCCTACAAAAGTTAAACAAATTATTTAAACAAAAATCAACTTTTTAAAAGTGCAGGCAGTCAAATAAGTACAATATTTGAAACAAAACAAGCTTTTAAATCAATAAATGCTGGAAAATCTGCGTTTAGGTGGAAGACAGTTAAGTACAGCAAGAAAGTACAGAAAACTGATACTTAATCACTCCAAAGTCTCTCTTCTAAGCTAGAAGGCTTGTATCAAGTTTAAGGCTTTCTAGTATTACCCAGTAGATTAGTTACAGGAAAGATGGGAAACAAGTGCCGATGTGGTCTTTTAAACCAGAAAGTTGAAAGAGAAGGACAAACTGTCCAAATGGTCAACAAACTACAATTTCTGGGCCAAGAACCTCTCCCTCTCATGGTAGACAGGCTACCTAGTGCTTACCACTCCCACTGATAAGCTAGAAGGCTTTCTTCCAACACAGAAAGGCTTGCGGGGCTCAGAAGCTTACCAACAGTCCTGGATACAGCAACTCTGTATCTGGACTAGACTAGTTACAGGAAAGGCGGGGAACAAGTACAAACATAGGCTTTTAAGCCAGCAAGTTGAAAGAGATGGAAAACTGCCCAAATGGCCAAATTAACTACAATTTCTGGGTCAAAACACACACTTCCCGTGGAGTGTAGGCTACCTTACCACTCCCACTGATAAGCTAGAAGGCTTCTCTCCAACACAGAAAGGCTTGGGGGGCTCAGAAGCTTACTAACAATCCTGGATACAGAAACTCTGTAACCGGACTAGGCTAGTTATAGGAAAGGCAGAAAAGAGGCACAAGTGTGGCTTTCAAACAAAAAAGTTGAAAGAGATGGAAAAAAACTGCTCAAACAGCCAATAGCTACAATTTCTGGGCCAGGGACCACTCCTCTTGTGGTAGATAGGCTACCTGATGCTTACCACTCCCACTGATAAGCTAGAAGGCTTCCCTCCAACACGGAAAGGCTTGGGGGGCTCAGAAGCTTACAAAGAGTCCTGGATACAGCAAATCTGTACCTAGACTAGACTAGTAACAGGAAAGGCAGGAAACAAGTGCAAACATAGACTTTTAAATCAGAAGGTTGAAAGAGATGGAAAAGCTTCCCAAACAGCCAATAAACTATAATTTCTGGGCCAGAAACCACTCCTCCTGTGGTAGGTAGGTTACCTAGTGCTTACCACTCCCACTGATAAGCTAGAAGGCTTCCCTTCAACACAGAAGGGCTTGGAGGGGCTCAGAAGCTTACCAACAGTCCTGGATACAGCAAATCTGTACCTGGACTACACTAGTTATAGGAAAGGCAGGGACCAAGTGCAAAACAGGTTTTTAACCAGAAAGAAGAAAGATATGGAAAAACTGCCCAAACGGCCAAATGAATTACAATTTCAGGGCCAAAACCCACTCTTCCCGTGGTAGGCTATCCTAGTGCTTACCACTCCCATTGATATGCTAGAAGGCTTCCCTCCAACACAGAAAGGCTTGGGGGGCTCAGAAGCTTACCCACAGTCCTGGATACAGCAAGTCTGTATCTGGACTTGACTAGTTACAGGAAAGGCAGGAAACAAGCTTAGAATTTTTTTTGTTACAGAAAAGCAACTAAAACAGCAGTACATATAATTCAAATTGTAGTGCAGGCCAGCACACCCGAGTGTGTAGCAACACTATGGCAAATACAGTTCAAATAAATGCAATTAAATTAACAAATGACTAAAAAACAAGTGCAGAAGGCAGTAAATTAGAAGGCTACTAACAAGCAGTAATGAGTGCAGAGTAAGAGTGACTGAACAGGTAACAGCACGCAGAAGAGCAACTAAGACAGTAACAGTAAGAGCAGATGAATAAAAAAAAAAATATATATATATATATATATATATATATATATATATATATATATATATATATATTTTTTTTTTTTTTTTTTTTTTTTGAGGGAGGGAACAGAGCAGGATTAAGAGGCTACAGGGGTTTTCCTTCCCAAATGCTGTCTTTGTACACAGTAGGAGTGTCTGAAATCAGAATATGATCTCACTGCACTCAATTGAGTGAGCAAATGAGATGGGCCCAGAAGTAGTATCCAAATACAAATCTACAAGAGGGGCGGCGGGCAATTTCAAAGCCACCAACTTTAACACCAAAACAAGAACAGGGGAGGGTGGATAGGGAACTAACTGTAGAGAGACGGCCACAACTACAGTTGAGTTAATATTCAGTGAAAAACACAAATAAATAAATTAAATACAGTACTATATGCAAAAGAGCAGCTAAAAGTGTACTTAAATTCACTTATACGTCCAGCTGATTTCAGGTAGATGTTAGCCTGCCAAAGCTCTGATATTAAGCAGAGATAACTCAAAATGTACCACTTATATAAGGCAAGACAGAATGTCAGTGATGAGCTGAAACTACCCCCACTGCTATCAATGGCTACACAGAAATTCTAAAAAGTACTCTGTAGAGAGAGAGAGAGAACTTCAGTTGAGTTAATATTCAGTGAAAAACACAAATAAATAAATTAAATACAGTACTATATGCAAAAGAGCAGATAAAAGTGTACTTAAATTCATTTATACGTCCAGCTGATTTCCGGCCAAAGCTCTGATATTAAATGATATTAGATATGAATTTCTTCAGTTTCCTTTTCTGTTGAATCTCATTCTATTTTATTAATTTTGTTTGAATAGATTCCATTTTCGACTCAAAATTCACAGGAGACCCCTTATTTTCAAGGAACCATAACTTAATTATTTTGTCATTTAAAATTACCAATTTATGCCTCACATCTTCAAGCAGCAACTGTACATACTGCAGGCCGATGCTCTCATTCAGCGCTTTCCATGCACTTAGCAGATCTTCAGAAAAAAATTCTTCAGCAGGCATATTACTAACCCTATGATATGGAAAGTTTAAAGCAGTGTTATGTAAGAAAGGGTTAAAACACTGCTGTTTTGGGTCATGTGACTTGAGCAAATTATAAATTTGAATTTTGTGTGTGTGACAACCAGGTCTGAAGAAGTTCTTTGTGAATGAAAGCTTACCGGTTGTTTTTTGTTTTAATAAGTATTGAGTGTTTTACTGTCATTCGAATTGCGTATTGGCTTTATTACATTTGGAATTTAAACAAGAACAAGATCCCCTGTCCAAGTGAGCACTGTCTTCAGAGAACCATGGATTGATCAGTCACTAAACTTCCATTTCTGTATAGACAAATTAAGAGCCAAAATAAACTCTCTCATATTCTGGCCCAAAAAGATGCCCTCTTTTCTATCCCAGCCAGTCAGAGCAGCCATTGGCAAAGGAGTTATCCTTTCTCAGCTTGAATATGGACTCCCAATTGTTTGTTTCTGTCTCTAAGAAAAACATTGTCACACTCCAGACTATCCGTAACAGCATCTGCCAATTAATTACAGACATGTATCACCCTAGAAAAAACACATGGCTGCTCTTACATAAAAGCAACTTTTAGTTTCCCAGCTCTACAAACTACTCCAACTCCACACATTTGCTCCCCTTGCCGCTAGACTTCATGAAAAAGCCTCCTCATATAACTTGAGACACTACTCACAAGCCACACCAGCTCTCATTAGCCCTAGAGCCAAACTCCACAAAACTGCACATACTTTCTCCTCTGAGGCACCTACTCTATGGCGTGCTCTTCCCATCGACATTAAGGAAATCAACACTTATTCCAAATTCAGAATGCAACTCTTAAAGCACTTCTTTATCCAAGCCAAATGCTCCTGCTTCAGCACAAGACACATCACCTAACCTATATCTTTTCCCGAGTCTCTTCTCCTCTCTCAAGATTTACTGAAGACTGACCCACTTTAAAAACTAATGTATATGTTGTACATTACTCTCTGCATTATTGTAAATTGCACTGTGCTTCTTTACTAGAATGAATGTAAACAGTTCTTAATATGTAACTAGTGTGAACTTCAGTAAACTCTCAGTTAACCAGCACCCATGGGGATTGGTAGATGTTGGGTAAGTGTAGTTTCTGGTTGTTTGAGAGTGGCTGTTAAAAATAGACCTGACAAATACTGTAACCTATAGTATACCATACTATACCATAAACATTGCATTGATTTGATTTTAATATTGAAATACATTAATTAAAAGGCTGGCCAGAATAATAATGTTTTAAACTTATATTTCCGCTAGAAAGTGTGGCACACTGAATGGTTTTCAGTGGCATGCTGAGTGGATTGCAATTGAATGAACTGAATAGAGAGAGAGAGAATGCATATATGAAAGCCGAAGCAACTGTGTGAGAGAGATGGGAGAGATGTATGAAAGCTGAAGAGTGAGTGTGTGTGTGAATGCATGTATGAAAGCAGAAGCAAAAGTGTGTGAGCGATTGGAGAGATGTATAAAAGCTGAAGAGAGTGTGCGTGAGAGATTGTAGAGAGAAAGAGTGAGTGAATGCATGTATGAAAACTGAATAGACTGTGTGTGTGAGATCAGAGAGAAAATGTGCAAGCTGATGCAAACTGAGTGAATATGGAGACTGCGTTGACATTTTAGTGATTTGACTTGTTTGGTTTGACTGTTCTCAGGTTGGAGAGAGAGGGAATTTATTTGTATCTTCCTTTTTAAAACTCTAAAATTCTAAAAACAAGGTATGTTTCTACAGGGAAAACAGAAAGTGCAACACATAAAAAACTGAATTGCTCATACTGCATTGTATTTCTTCGATTTTTTTCTGGTTGCTTGAGTTCCAGGTTAAATGAGAGTTTACTGTACTCTGTTATTGCTTATATTTCTGTATTTTTTGGGGGAAATGTTTTGTATTTCACCTGGGCTATGCTTGAAATTTGTCAGTATTGATCAGTGTAGTACCCATAAACAAAAATAAGAATAAAACAAAATAACTACAAAACTCACTTTAGTTTAAAAAAAAAAAGTTACTTGTAAAGATGCAGATTTTCTCATATTCAGATAGTATAATAGATTTGCTGGTTGTGCTACAGGTGCTCATGTGCTATTAGCTGGTGACATACATACCTGCTTGCTGCCTCTTGCTCAGAAACACAAGTGCTCAAACTCCCACTAGCCTGATCTCCTGCTTCTACATAGCCCTCCGAACATCCAGTCTTAGAAAACTATATTCAGAAGTGACGTTGTGATCTTAGTCATCTGGTTGCTTTGTTTGGCGGCTCCTAACTTGGCTTATAAAACTATATAGACATACCCAAACCTAAACTTTAAACCTAAAACTCCCGTTCGGTCCCCAATCCAAGTCCTCTCTTCCTTGCCCTAAACCTTCACTCCCTCTAACTCTAAAGGCCATGAGTCTATATTATATCGTCAAACTTGCTATTTGTCAAATACCTGTTTGTTGAACTCACTTTGTTGAAACCCCTTTTAGTCGAACGATTATTTTAGTGAATATTTTCCCAGGGAAAAGAACCAGTAGTCCAACTAATGATTGTCACAAAAACACAAAATTTAAAACCCAGTCAGGTGGGGTCTTCGCCCCCATGCCCCCTGATGTGGGGGCTGTGCTCCCCACCCCAAATAAATATACCAACTCCAAGATTGCACTACAGTGGGGAAAAGGGCAAATTCCCAATCATGGCCCACTGTGTTTTTTTCCTGGGAAAATATTCGCTAAAACGATCATTCGACAAAAAGGGGTTTTGACAAAGTGAGTTTGACGAAGAGGTATTAGACAATTAATAAGTTCAACAATATGATATAGACCCAAAGGCCACACTGATTCCCTAAATGTAGAACTCCAAATCACCCAAACTTAAATTTCCCAAATGTTCCCTAACCCTTAATCTCCTCTCCCACTCCCTAAACCTAAACCTCCCCTTTTGACTCCCTTTCCACAGCTGATTTCCCAACTCATACTCATGTTCAAGTGTGAGCAGCAGCCTACACAAACAACAAGGTCCTTAAGACGGTAGCTTTACGACAGTGTTTTTCCAGTGCTTGGGACTCAAGTGCCTTATAGTATTCCTGATTTGTTTCTAGAAGTTAGCCAAATAATCTAGTCAAATTAATATCGGCGGTAATGTCAGAAATAACTATTACAAGCCCCCTATCTCTGTACATGCAGGCATACATCAAGCAGACACGGTGATTGATATTATAGACAGAAAAGTGGGCACAGTACTTACATTTAGTCTTGATATACTCACTATGACATTATTACTAATTAATGGCCATATCTTAATAGTACAGGATGATACTAAGAAAGTTTTAGGTGAGAATCCTCTGTTTATCAGTAAGAGAGGGAAAAAACTTTAATATAATTAGCATTTTTGAAAATATCAAGGATCAGAATGAATTGAAAAACACAGATAAGGGTAGTGGAATATGGACATGTAACTGTTACAAACCATATTTTGTGCTAACACTAATACCAGTTACAGGGTATAAAAATATTTCAGTTGCACATCTAATAATACGGTTCATGACGTTTTTAATTTCTCCAAGTCTTTTGGGTTTCTAATACCATGATGGGAATGGACCCCATTCCTAAGTCAAAGTACGATTAAAGTTCATGATATTAGTATTGTTTCACTCTTTGATGTCAGCCAAAAGTGCTCTTCGCAGTACCCGCAATGTGCCCAGTAATGACTCCTCCTGCAATTCATACAGTGTTACATGAATTGGTAACATATCTAAATACGATTGTAAATTCTTTTTTATAAGATCTGTTGCTCCTGCTACTATTGGAACTGTCTGGGTATCTTTCTTCCACATGGCTCTCATTTCTGCCTGCAGATCCAGGTATTTTATGACTTTGTGTCTCTCTGTACGCAAGACACTATAGTCAATGGGTGTGGTGATTTCAGTGATCAATGCTACTTTTGTCTTCTTTTCATGGACCACTATATCTGGTTTTCTAGCATCTGTCTTTTGAACTGTTGATATTGGGTGATCCCATGTGATATAAATTTCATCGTTTTCTATGATTCTTTGTGGCTCATGTTTCCAGTGTTTTTCAGCTACTTCGATACCATAATGTTTGCACAGTCTCGCCACATTATTATGCCTTTCAGTATACAGTCCCTCTGTTATTAGTGTGTCGCAACAAGGTGTGCGACTGTTTCCAATTCAGTTTTACAAAACCTGCATATGTCTGTTTCTCCCACATGTTCAATGGACTTTATAAACCAGTGTGTATGTAACCCACTATCTTGGGCTGCCAATATTAACCTTTCATTTCTTGGTATGAATTTGCCTCTCCTTAACCATTCCTGCGTTCATTCTTGATCAACATCAGGCTCTTCCAGAAGTTTTCTATACTTGCAACTATATTTGTTTTTTTCCACATTTCTTGCCTTCTCATCTGGTCCTTCACCTTGTATTCTTTCTTTTGTTTTTTGGCACATTGTTGCTTCCTGGTTTTTATCCACTTCTGGTTTGATTTCCATTCCCGTTTGATGTCAATATGCTTCTGCTAAGTTAAGCAGAGACGTCATCTTTGATTTATTCTCCTCATGTTTCAGAAATTTCACTATATTTGGATCTTGTGAGGTCAGTAAATATGTGTGGAGTCCCACAATTGCAGATCTATACATGTAATCAGTTTCAAGGAGGCCCATCCCCATTCAGAATGGGGAATATATAATCTTGGTATACACTGATTTTTATAAATCATTTGGTAAGCATGAAGCATCCTTCTTGTTTTAATATCCAGTCTATCCAACACTTTTAGGGGCCAGTCAGTCACTCCAGAACTATAAGGACAGGAAGAGCAAATTGATTTATAGCTTGGATCTTGTTCCTAGATGTCAATGCTGTTTTTCAGGATTAATTTAAGTCTTCTAAAGTACTCCTTACTGAGCTTTATTTGCATTTTCCATGTTTTATTGCTGATCCTTCATCAGTTCCCAAGTATTTATGCACTCCCTCTTGCTCAAGCTCTTTTATATCCCATTCATGTCCCAAACTGATGTTTTCTTAGAGCTCCAGTTTTCCTTTTTTAGAGGTTGCTTTTGCACATTTATCCAGACCAAATGACATTCCAATATCATCTGAAAAAGTTTTGACAACTTGCAGCTGTTCTTTCAGTTCCTCATCTTATGAGCTATACAGTTTTAAATCATTGACAAAGAGAAGATGAGAAGTCATTAGACTATGTTGTTTTCTAGGAGCCAAATTGTAGCCATGGCCTGAGCTGTTAAGTAAACAGTTCAATGGATTAATGGCAAGGCAGAATAGCAACGGTGACAGAGACACCCTGGAATATCCCCCTTTGAAATTTTATACCTGGGATAATAATCTGTCCTTTATCATAGCTTAATTGCAAAGTGGTCTGCTACTGTTTCATGGTTACTGTAATGTAGTCAATCAGTGTAGGGTGTATCTTATACATTTTTAAGCACTCTTTTATCCATGAATGTGGGATACTATCAAATGCTTTTTTGTATTCAATCCATGTCATACTTAGATTCTTCCCCTTCTTACAATTCTCCACTATAACATTAACAACAAATTATCCTGTGTTCCATATGACTTTCTTTTATTGCCCTTTTGTTCTACTGCCATAATTGAGTTTTCGTCTAAATGACTATAAACTCTGACGGCGTCAATTCCCATGTATAGTTTATACTCTGAAAAGTTATTGGTCTATGATTTTTAGGGTAGCTTGCAGGTTCACTCTTAAGTAAGAGCATTGTTTTTCGTGTTGTTAACCAGTGCGGTGTGTGTTCGGGGTGCGCATATAAATAGTTCTTACTCCTGGTTAAATCCTCGTGCAAAGAAGTTAATACTTTAAGGCAAAAGTTAGCTACTGCAACTGTGCCTGGGGTTTTCCAGTTAGAGGCTTTTCTCAACTTTGTGTCAATCTCTCTGGCTGTTATTTCATATCCTTTACCTTTAAACTTCTTATTCTTTCTTTTCCTTCTATCCATTTAGCATCTTTGTTATGTTCCACAGGATCTTCATAGATACTTCTCCAAAATGTATCTACTTCCTCTTTTTTTGGCAGTCTTTCAGTTCCTTTTACCTTATTTCCCAATTCTCTATAAACCTTTTTTGGGTCATCAATAAATTGCTTATTTTGTGCTTTTCCCTTATATTTATCTTTGTATCTTCTAAGTCTTTCCACCTGCTTTGAAATTTTTAGTTTGTAGATCCTTGTCTGTTCTAATACTGAGCATTACTTTTATCACATCTATCTTTCTTAGTATTTTTGTTGATCTGTTCCCTCTTCTATAATCTTCTAACAATGACACTTCTTGTCTTAGCTGCTTTATAGTTTTCTCTATTCGATATTTCCATGATGGTGGTATCCGCTTTCGTCCCCTCTTTTCCCTTGCTGCCCTGGGTTCTTGTGGTAAAAGTTTATCAGTTATTAATTTAGCAGCACAGTAATATATTCTGTTTACTTCTGTTATATTGCATGGATCTCTATGGGCAGTCCTAATTACTGTGTTCATTTGTTTTATCAAGCTTCTGACTTTTGGGGTTTTATTAACCTTCTGCAGTCTTTCTCTCTCATTGATCTTGATATATCTATCTTTGTCTATTAAATCAAGCAACTCTTCTCTTAACTCCTTTTCTTCCATACTGAGAGTACATCCCTTGTTTTCCGTTTCCTGCGGGCATTCTATAGGAACTTCATATTGTTGGCCAAACCATGTTGCTTTTATGCTGGGGTTATAACAAGGAAACGTACTATGAGAATTTATTAGCATAATAAGTAAAAAAAATATTTTTTACAAAACAGAAAATGTTTATTTACACATTAGGTTTTGTTCAGTGAAGTGACTTGAACTTCATCAGAATAAACTAGACAAAATTCCAGTCTACAGCCTGTAAATCTAATTGCTTACATGCCAGCAGATACATCACAAGACTAAAATAGCACAAATATATAAATGGTTAAAAATAATTTACTTTCCTGCTGGCAGAGATTTAAGAAAATACTTCAAATTCATGTTATCATTCAAATCAGAAAAATCTATAAACTGTTAAGTAAAGTTGCCATATTTCTTTAACCTCTAATTGTTTACATCCCCAGTCCTAATATCTCCTTGTAGATTGTCAACCACAAACAAGAACATTTTTAAAATCATTACAACTCAAACTGTGCTTTTATAAAACATTAACAGCCTTACCCTTAATAACATAAATATGCTTTCTTATTATTTAATTTAATCTACAGGTAGTTTTCTTACACAAGTTACAAGATGCTCAGTTTGCTACAAAAACAACTTTTGTGCTATTACAAGTAAAGTGAGCTTTACTAAAAATAGATTTAGGCAGATGTATTAAGTGAAATACTGGGACTTTTTTTAATTTGTTATGCTATCTAGCTTTAAGATTTGTTTTGTTTGTTTAATTTGTGAACATATGCATGCAGTTCAGATACTGAAATCCATTAATGCTTTATTTCAGCACTCCACTAATTGTCATAATTTTAAAAGCTTCATGTTTTATATTTTTGATATACATATTATTTAATCAGAAATTAGACGAAGACATTCTTTCATGTTTTAATAAATACATTTGGAAACAAAACTTTGATGAACCTGTGGCCCCAGGTCTTAATGACCACTTGAAGTTTAAGAGATGATTGAGGCAAAGTTCTGTAAAACATTAAATTGTATGTTATTCATTTAGCTTAATTTGGCAATCATATTTAATTTGCCTTGTGCTTCCTTTGTTCACTTTATGCTGTTTACCTTTTTTCTGATGTTTTTGTACAGAATCTGTATTCAAGAATATCTCTTCCACATGTTTGTGCTTTCTAGTCACTCAAAAATTAGACTAAGTGTACATGTGGTCTATACTTTGTGGTAACCTTTATAAATCCCACTTGATATTTAAGGCTGCAAGAAAAGTGTGAGTTATGTTTGGGTTGTCTGTTCACTCAGAACAGTGTACACTTAGAGAAGGTGTTAATGAATCCCAGGGCATGTTTTTCCTGCATTTTATTGCTTCAAAGGAACTGTTTAATCTGTTTGTTAATGGAAATAATCAGAAGATGAACATGCTTGCCTATTTTCAGTAAATAGTTAGAACTTCTGCCATATTCTTGCAATATCGTTTTAAATTTTACTGTTTTTATGAGTTATGGTTGGTAGTTGGTGTATTTGTCAGTAAAGTTGTATAGATTATAGTTTATATGCAACTTAAATGTCATTTAACAGGTCGTTGTTATTCATCTTTGTATTTTCTAACCACTTAAGCCACTCTGAATTTAATATTTATTTTCCTAGCATTAAACAGCCACTCTCTTCAGGTTCTCATTTACAGGATGTTTTTCTCACTGTACAAAAACTCGTTCAGAAATTCTCAGCAAAACTATCAAAATTAAACAAATAATTAAAATATTTTTTGGTGTGAAGCTGGTCTCTATGAAGCTTCCTTTCCCTGCTTCTTATCTTCTGCATGTTAAACAGCTGTGGTAGGAAGTCTGTGTACTGGTCTGGCAGAATTCTCCAGAGAACGTGTAACAATTTTAACAACTTTGTGTATGGGATTAGGGTGATAACGTTTCATGGAATCCTACAACTTATTAAATGCCAAGGATAAAAATTATGGCAATGACTTTTCTTTACTCAGAGTGAACCACTGGCTTATGTTCATCTTTCCCGTACTTGTAAACTGCTAAAATGTAGATACGGACCATTTAACCCCCTCCTGCCTGCCTATTTCCATAGCGGAGAAGGACCAAATGCTAGATAATCCGCTCCCGGTCAGTTATACCCTTTCAGCACAGATGGCCTTGCTCCTCCACTTCTTTTCTTCCCTCTGACTGCTGCTAGGTGACTTACTACTATATAATATTATCAAGTCGTGGTACAATAAGTAAAGGCAGTGGTGCTTTACTTCTTATGTGGCACTGTGGCACCTTTTAAAGCAGTCAGTAAACTGTATTTGGTGCTAAGTGCTATCGCAGTGAGTGGCCAGGCATCTTTTTGTAAACTAATGAAATGACCACATAATCAAGGAATTAGGGCCAGATTCATTAACACCTACACTAAGTGAACACTAAGTGTGCACAATCTGTATTGAAGAGCATCCCTACCACATCTCTTGTGCTTTGTGATCATTCAGAAAGATTATACTAAGTGTACATGTAGTCTACACTTTGTTGTAACCTTTATGAATTCCCCCTCGATATTTAAGGCTGCAAGAAAATCATCAGAAAAACTTATATTAGGATAAAGAAGGTGCGAGTTATGTTTGTGTTGTCTGTTCACTCAGACTGGTGTACACTCAGAGGATGCATTAATGAATCCCAGGTGTTTTATACAATTTTTATTCAATTTTTAAAGAGAAGCAAATAGAAACCAGTAATAATACATACCAGATTTTTTATTAAGTGAGCAAACATTTGAACTGACATATCTAAATAGACAATTCATTGAACTGTTCAAACAACCTATAATCCCATTAATAGAACACAGAGCATAAAAATGTCCAGGCTAATGTCTGTAGTGTAAATGTCATCTTTAGGAAGACTGCTAAAATGAAACAAAAAGTGTAAGAAAAGGGAAACATCCCTAGGTAACTGTCAATGACTAAAGCTGCCACCAAAACAAGTAATTGTATGCCTGCATTTATGCACTGTTGAACAGAATACTTCAAAGTTGTTGTGTCTTTTCCTGGTTAGGGGTTGCCACAGCGGAACTCCGGCCCGCTAATGATTGGCAGTTGATTTTTATGTGCCGAGTTGCCAGCCCTAACGCACAACCTTCAACGAAGGTACGCCCATTCATGCACGTCTCCACGCAGAAGATGCTCTAGCTGAGAATCAAACCAGACAGCGTCTTACTGTGAGGCGACAACCCTACCACAGCACCACCACTGCGGTTACTTCAAAGGAAAGGGTAAAATGGTGTAGAAGGTATTAATATGATACAGAATCCTGAGCTGGTTTGACAGATTCGTGGAGACTTACGACCAAGGAATTCCAACCCAGCCTCTTCATGCAGTCTTTGGAAATGGTCGTACCATAAAGGTTTTAATTAAGCCAAATTTCTCACTTCTGTTAAAGCCTTCTCATATTGTAACACCTTTTATGACCTATTGTAATTTTATCAAGCCATTTTACACAGGCTTGACTTATACTGTCTTCAGAAGCTGCTAATTTACAGTGGCCCCTCTATCTATCCTTGACCCTAACCCAGCTTCTCACAACCATTTCCACCAATCAGAAAATAGTATCTTGCTTAATTGCCCCTTTTAATAGCCCCAGACAATTAAGGCTTCCCTTTGTAAAGATACCTCTCTAGAATAAACTGAATCAGAAATCTTTAAGGTCCTTCCAAAAGTTAGCAATGCAGAGGCAGCCTCACCATATAAAAGGTAGGAGCTGAAAGGATGTCTACAACCTGGCACTAAACAAGTATTTGTTGATGCCTCCTGTTGTCTTGGATTGCAGCAGTAGGGAAGCTGGCAGTGAGAAAGAAATATAAGGAAAGAAAGAACTATAGTTAACAAACACATACCAAAACATGGTGGAGAACTTAATTCTGTAGTTGTTGTGTCTTTCGACTTTTCCTGGTTAGGGGACGCCACAGCGGAACTCCGGTCCGCTAATGATTGGCAGTTGATTTTTATGTGCCGAGTTGCCAGCCCTGACGCACAACCTTCAATGAAGGTACGCCCATTCACGCATGTCTCCACACAGAAGACGCTCTAGCTGAGAATCGAACAGGACTTCTTACTGTGAGGCAACAACGCTACCGCAGCACCACCACCGCATTGCAACTTAATAGGTAAAAACACATTTGTTTCATACAGTAGTAACTTAATTCTGTAGTACTGTATGAAATGAATGTATTTTTACCGTACCAAATGTATCCTGCTTGTAGATGATAAGAATAGTATTTTCTCCAGTGCTGCTTGTATCAGCCTGAATCCTACTGAATTAATTTGTATATTTACATATATTAAACATATCACTTATACAGATACACATAAGAAACATGAATATAAATAAAACTCGCATATCCCTTGATCTGTGTAAGCTACTATCTTTTTAAATTAATTTTTACATCCTGACTTATACAATGCAACCGTTTCCCTTTTCTCATACAATTTTGTCACATATATAACTAATGCAAATCAACATTCAGCACTAACAAATGTTTTGTTGTATATATGTGCTGGAAAAAGTCATAATAAACAGCTGACATTATATTCCCAGTTTTGGAGTCCTCACATTACGAAAGTCTAAGGTGATACCCGTGCTGTACAGGGAGATCAGAATTTGGGTTGTTTTTGGCAGAGCAATAGGAACAGCATGTGCCATGAGTACTTTCCAGGTAATTAGTAACCAAGTTCAGTGTAACATAGTTATGGAAAGAAAAGCTCAGAACAACACATGCATAATACTTGCCCTCAATGTTTCATGAGCATTATACCTAAAATATATGCTGTTTTCTTTTTTATTGACATGATGCTTAATAATATTATTTTATATTTTCCTTACCCTGTATATATTTTAGCTGTTTGTATAATATATATGTTAGCAACAATTATTTTAATGCTGTGCTTTTATTAATCAAAATGCTGGTGTGTTATGTTCTCATTTCCTGTCTCTGGGAGCTTTCCCCCCATGTCACTTTTTTAAATGAACTCTAAAGTTGGTCGACAATAAATAAAAAATAGATACATTTATTTTATTTGCATTTGTTTTCCAGGGTATAAAATTGATCTCCATGGATCTTTTTAGAGTCAGCCCAGGAGTGGTGTCATCTTAAGTGACTTGTTCAGAGTCACACAGGCAATGGAGGCTGTGGGAATCAAACCTTTCACCACTGGACCACAGGAAACAGCTCATTAACAGGTCTTTAATCCTCTAAGCAACCTGCCAGAATAAGATAAAATTAATGTATAAAGAAAAAAAAAAAAGGAAAGAAAGACGGTCCCTCAACTGAAACTGTTTGTTGACACAAAGTATTAACCTCTTTAGGTCAAACAAGTATGCCAAGCACTCTAAGATAACAGAACAGCCTTAAAGATTATGCACCCTTGAATCAGATGATAATGCTTGAGAGAATCAGATTTCACGTTCTTGCATGTAGTAGCAGAATTAGTATCCCTGGGATAATAACAAAAATAAGTTATAGTTTGGTTCCCTGAGGTTTCTGTTACATGATGCCAAATTCTATAAAAAATTGAGAGCAAGTGCAAGGGTCTGGCAGGTTCACTTACTGCTAAAGGTTGCAGCTGTCTGAATATCTCTGAAATTACAGTAATCCCTTTTTTAATTTAATTTAGGATTTTGGCTTATTTAAGTTCCTCTGTACTGTTTATCACGCTTTTGTTCTCCTTTGTATCTATGGAGACTGGAATCTTATTTTACGATACTCTATGATATTGCCAGCAGCAAAATCCACTTATGCCATTAAACTGCAGAGAGATGTATAACTCATTATGTTTAACGTGTGTGGATATTTCCTCTGATGGAATTAAAAGCAGCTGGTTAAGTGTCAAACAGGCAAGTTAGTTTCTTCATTCTGTTCACTATTCTATGTTCATATGAACATTATGGAAACAGTAAGAACAGTGGTATAAAAACCTACTGACTTAGAAGAAGTGAAGACAGCATGTCATGCATACAGAATATCTGCCAACAGTGGTAGCATTCTGTTGTGGTACACTAGATTTCATAAGACCACATAAACCTAGATTGGGATTCAGAGAAATGAGCTGTGCCCACCTAAACTGCCTACCAAAGACAAGTACACTTTGTGTGACAGTGGAAAAAGCAATTCAGAGACATGTTTAGCCACAATGAAGAAGACCTAATGTTTAATTTGCACTTCTCTGACTCGCCCATAATTAATTCCCTTGCTAGAAAGCACTTTTGAACAGTAATTGCCATTGGTGGTACATGTGTTGTTTAGGAACATGTCCCCCTCATTCTTGCTCCTCCACACATGCAGTTGTTTACACCCACACACACACAACCAGACATGCACACACTTGCCACACACACACAACCAGACATGCACACACTTGCCAAACACACACAACCAGACATGCACACACTTGCAGTCTTGACCTCCCAATTAACCACACTGCTGTGACCACCTAGACAGAAAACGCACACAGTCATCCCAATCCACTCACATCCCTGCAGACATGTACACAGACTGCCACATACATTCACACAATCACACCCCAACCCCCTCATCATTACCTGTCTGCTGAACTTTGCTAAACTTATCTACAGCACAGTCTCTCCCATTCTATTGAATAGGTGACCACCATCTTTTACATGGCCAGCCATGCTATTTTCGTCTGCTTAAGTCACTTCTCAGAAGTATTTCCAAGGGACAACACATGGCTAATTTAGTATTAACAGCTCACCCAGAATTCCTCATTATTGTTTATCATGGCCATTAAGATGGCCCACTGCAGTGATTCTGACAACCATGAAAAATCAATGTAGAGGTTGTTTCTGAACTGAAAAGGGTTACTATGAGCGGCTGGCCACTTATGGTGGGGTTTACCACTTGTCAAAACCCTTCTGAGTCACAGGGATAATTCATCAAAATTACATTTTTCTGAAAATGGGTCATAATGTTGTTCAGACAATGGGAAAACTCCTAAGTTGAGGCTGGGGATGTGAGTTACAGAGAGAAAAATCCCTTGCATGCTGGATTTGGGAGATTTACCCCACACACCCCCACATAAACACACACACACACACACACACACACACACACACACACACACACACACACACACACACACACACACACACACACACACACAAAGCTACATTAAAGAGTGAGTTGATTATGTGGATCACCTCAGTTTTTGAGGAACTGGATGCTGACTAAATGAAAAAGAACCAGGTGGTACTCTTGCAACAACTTTATTACCATTTAATAGGTAATTACTGGACATCACAAATACAAGTAACAACCAGATGTTGTAATGGCAAATAAGACCAGATCTGGGCACATTTCTCAGCAAGGGTTCAGTTTTGACTAAAATATATTCATTCCTGAGAGAAAATTATAGTAGTTACTAATCCTGTGTGTATTTCAGGTAGGTCAGTACTGATCATAATGCCCCTGTTTAAGTCCCACATAAGAGGAATTCATAGAGAATAATTCTGTTTTTATCTGGCTAAACACCAGTTAAAATTCAAAAATATTACACCAAAATAATAAAGATTACAAAATTATTATAAAGAACTAAATTGACACTAATCTCACTTTATATATATATATATATATATATATATATATATATATATATATATATAAAATTTACTTTTGAAGATTTGTAATTCATCTTCAGTCCTTTGCAATTCTCTTTAAATCTTTTTGTCTCAGGTACAGTGCACAAAAGACAAATATATCTGACAATACACATTTAAAATACACATTAGAAAAACACACAAAGAAAAGGATGGGTTTGTGACTCAGCACTTTCAAATGCAGTGAAATAACTCACCCCTACCATACAACACTAACAACAGAATGCGACAGCATAGTCATAGTGCGAGACATAGTCTCAGCTAACACTACTGAGAAATGAGAAATAAACTGCATGAGAATAGAGTATGCATAGGACTGCATGATGCCTTGCAAAGGAGGTATGTAGTCTGAGCGTGCCTCTGAAAGGCAGTCATAGGTTCATAGGTTCATATTCACAAACACACTGCAGCAGGTAGTCTGAGTGTGCCTCTGAAAGGAAGTCATGATTCACAAACACACTGCAGCAGACTTATTGTCTGTAAGCACCACTGTCTTTTACCCGATAGCATGACAAGGTGGCAGGTGGTGCAAACAAATACAGTACTGTCAGAATATACCCTACCATCATCTAACTGACCGGCAACTGAAAAAAGTCTTATACACATGTTGGCTGACATGTATTAAATGAGTGGACTTCCTATACCTGTGAACATTAAGGTGTGTATAGCACTTGTTACTCAGGCATAGCAAAAGTGTCAGCCTGAAGATTGCACCATATTTTTCTCTGTATGCTACTTCCATGTATAAATCAGCATATCTGGTTCCTCAACACACCAGAGGAGACGGCCAACACCATATGTGGCTTCTATGATTCTGGTCACCTCCCCAAAGTACTGATGCTATACACTGCACACCTGAGGCAATAAAGGCTCCACCTGGTATCCCTGGACTATGCTATGTCCATTTGATGAACTGCCATGTAGTACACAATGCAAAGGGTTGATAATCAATGTGTCTGTACAACACACTGACGGCCCATGATTCCTACATCTGGCTTACAAGTCATGTCTATCTCAACTTCCCATATAGTGAAGTTCCACAGGGCCACCCAATGTGGCAAGTGCAGGTGCTGCAGTAATCCGATAGGTATGATGTCATAGACAGGGTGTACACAAGTATCATCCACACATACGTCTCCTCTTTGATTCAGGTTATGTAGGATTCCCACCACAGCCCTGGCTGATAATGCCCACATGGAACCCTCACACCACAGCTGGACTGCTGTATAATGCCACACACGTACAGACCAGAAACATCATAGAGTACATACCTGTCCTGTGGAAGACTCACTGACTCTGCGGGATGCATGTAGGGAGCCTGCAGTACACACTTGCCACAGCCTGCAATAAGTTTGTAGCATGCTGCACGCTATATAACATGGTTACCAGGAAGCATGCAGGCCATACATCTGTCCAATGAACCTTTTGACTTGCCATCTCTGTTACAGTCATCACACCAACATCATCCACCAATAACAAAGAGATGAAAAGACAGTGAGCTACAGGCACATCAGATTCCCCCAGACAGCAGTGGGCACAGTACATGACAATGCAGCTGAAATGGCAGCATTTAATCCTACTCTATGGGCCCATGATGAGCACACAGTTACAGTGTATTGTCTCAGAATAAACATGATGCATACAGTGTTAGTTAAAGATTATGCTAGGAAGTGTTTAACTAAGTTGCATTGTGAATCGGACAGATCCACATATACCACAAAGGAGAGTGGAGTGCATTGCAGCTGTCATTATTCACACAGATGCCAGGGAACACAGTGACATGGCTGGCATTATAACCTGGGTGGATTTGGAGGTTTTATTGGGTGTTATGGCAGGGTCTACTTTGTATAAAACAGGCAATTGCCTCTTCTGACAGAGAGGGGGTGAAATATGGGATTATAAGTGGGAGGGAGTACCACTATGTGACTGCTATCAGGAGCAACTGTGCTAGCTTTCTGTGTTAGGACTTGAGGCTATCCAAGACAGGGTTGTTGCTGACTGCAGGAATGGGCCTTTATGGAGTCTGCCATTGAGGAATTCTGCCTCTGGAGACTGACAGGTGTCTTTTTTTCATGATGTGTGATGGAAGAGTGAAATACTCCTAGAATTACAAGAGGAGAGTGTGGACCCAGCAATGATTTCCCAATGTGACTACCCCATATATATATATATATATATATATATATATATATATATATATATATATATACCCATCCCTGACAATGCTGCTAGACAGGGCAGTGATGATGGCACTAGTTATCCTCCTCAGTGTGATCGATATGGCAGTGATTTATGCCACTGTAATCCTCATAATATCAAGCATGGCATTTACCCTTGGCTTCCTAGCTTTAGCATCTGTCATCTCTATTTCAGCATAAGTGGCAGCAGACTTTGCACAGAAGGCAGAGCTGCATATCTCCTGATTAAGCCCTAACACTGCCCACATTTCATGAGCTGCCTGTGACATGTGATGGTGCCTGGAACTCCTGGTAAGTTGCTGTATGGTAGGTACACCCACAATGGATACAATGGGTTCCTTAGATGCTGCAGCAACAGGGTGAGCAGTGCTGGTGCTCTCAGTCATGGGGGACCCCTCCCAATGGTGTTGGTGAGCACTCATGCTGTACAGCCTTATATCTCAGGCTACAACTTCTAAATGAACACTGGATGGAGGACTGCACATGAGGGTGACATACAATGCCTGTGTGTCATCTGTTTTTATGTGCCTCAGCATCTGTTTTTATGTGCCTCAGCATCATCAGACCCTGGATAAGTGCCAACTTCAGTCTGTTGTCCTGTGGCCCCGATCCAGCTTGTACTGGTGTCACTGTAGCAGTGGCTTTACCCATCCATAAACAATATATGACAGAACATAGTAAATCTGAATACTCATGTTTCATGTGAGGTCTTTTGTTGTGCATGCAAAAAATGGTGCAGATTATGCAGATATAGAACTGATACAGACCTCTGCTACCATTACTGTGAGTCTCCACATGTAATGCATCTATGGGAAAATATGTAGTGATATATACGAGTGCCTACACCCTGTATGTGCACTGCTGCTGTATTAGACATCCAGTATGGTTACTTATCTGGTGCATCACCTCTGAGACTTGTGAAGGCTGATGCTCCCAATATCTGCATCCATTCCTCCAGATATGATATTTTTACTTTGAATATATGCATGCAGGGACATAGGGACTATTCCTTTTCAACTGGGCTTGCAATCAGAGGTTCTTCTCTCTCCAGTAGATAGTTTCTGTGACACTGTGCTGCATGTTTTCCTTCAAGCACACCAGATCAGGTTGGTGACACCCCTCCAACATTGAAGTGACACCCTGACCCCATGTGCAAGAATGGGGAAAAAGGGGTTGCGAATGAATTTAAAATGTCAGGACCCGCTAATGTGAATTTTGAAACATGGAGACTGAATGTCTGAAAAAATGAGCTTAAATATACTAAGTCCAAGATGGCCATTTCTTAGAATATTCCCTTTTCTCTGAGGTATGGTGATCTCACAGTTGGTTTATATAAGTTCTGGGGGTGTACAGCTGGGCTTGTCCCCTGCAAAAAAAAAGTTTATAGGAGAAGATCGATGTTCAAGAATCTCTCTTCTGCATTTTTGCTTTTTTTGGGGTTTTTTTTTGGCTTGCCCAGCACTCAGCATTTTGAATGTTGACATGTAATAGGGAGTCAATTCCACACACAGGCAACATTGATGTCCTGGATCAGTGTCTCCTAGATGCATTCCCCTCCCATACAAGGGCCTCCAATAAGTCCTGAATGCCTGTAGCAGGATGTCATTCTCAGCTAAGCTGAAGTTGTTCAGCTTCTGCTGTCTGCCTCTTGAGGACCTGATAGCACCTATGTAAACAGCTGTAGCCCATTGGCAGATAAGGAGAGTAAGCTACCAATTACAGACTCTGGGTTGTCATAGATTATCGTAACGTTACAGGTTTGGACAGTGATAGGAACAGAGTAGGTGCCACAGATATGGTATGTTATAGATATTGTGTACTCCAGTGATAGCACACACCAGTGATAGCTCTATACATGCATAAATCTGACTAAGTGGCTGCCACACAAGACCCCACAGTGAGATACCAGTGAAGAGTGAGCTTCATAGACAGCATAGGTCAGAGGCACCTAGAGGGTCACATGTGACAGAGCTATTAGATTATGATATAGGGCTACAAACAAGGATGTCCAAGACAGGTATCCTCACAGCTCACACACACACACACACACACACACACACACACACACACACACACACACACACATCATGTCTGACAGCTTGGGTAGTGTGCTGCCTTCCCACAACTAGAGTGTAGCTATACAATTAATTGTATTACATATAGACTATTTGCAGATACAAGTTGCAGGTAACTATAGTACAATTTGGTCTACATTCCAAACAAGGACCCATATGCACAACACCATACCTCTCAACCTGTTGGTATAAGAAATCTGGATGAAGTCTAAAATAATGGGGGACAAAAGCCCAAAAATATGGGCAGATTTAAAATATTGCACTCATAAACTTACAGCATTGCTGGAATAATAGGATTTGTGTCAGTGCGTGTTTTCTGAAGGATATGAAGTTTTAAACTCAAATGTCTGTCATTATTTAGTGACTTTGTTCTTCGGTGACTGCCAGAAAACCAAAAATGTTATGAGAACAGAGCAAAAATATGGTGCAGAAAACTGGACATTTTTTTTTAAAATCTGGACAGTTGACAAGTATGCATGACACAACTGAGAAATACTATTCACCGCAGTACAGCACAATCTCCAGTACCTCCTCAGGGCTGTGTCTTCTTTAAACTCTACTACTATGCTGCCACAAACTTGTTTCATACTACTGCATTGTTTTTTTTTTTTTTTATGTACAGTTTGACATTTAAAATGGTGGCACATCCACTTTAACTACAAATGTGTAGCAGATATGGAATCTAGTCAAGTAGGATTTGCATATGTCTATGAATTAATTTTCAGTGAAGCACATGGTGAAGTGATATGCAGCTAGATTTTACCACATTCTGCTGATATGTCATGACCAAGAGCTTATGCATGTGGCCTGTACATGTACAACTGTCATTGTTCAAGGCAGTGCAAAGTTGCACTGCTCACATTTCAGAAATCACATTTCTAACTTAAATGACAGGCTGTGATTTTGTTTTCCATGAAATTTGTGATGATGGCTGCTAATCCTTATATCCAGTCACAGAAACCTGGTTCAATGCCTCAGACAGTATCCTGGCCTTGCAAGGCTACAATGCCTGCCACAACTTCAGATTGCAGAATGCACATATGAGGACTAAAGCAGGTGGTGTTTCTATCTATAGTACAGATAAATTTACTTCCCAACTAGTTAGACTGGACAACTCCATGGAGTTACTTCATGTTCAGATTACTGTGGGTAAGACTTCCATTCAAGTCCTAGCTAGTTCTAGATCCCTCTCCATGGATCATGATGCTCATGAAGCCTACTTGACCAAACTGCAGTCGATCCAAATATTGTCAAACACTCTGGTCATGGGGGATTTCAATTATTCCACCATCAACTGGGAACCCTAATCTATCCCTAACTCACTAGGGCAAAATTTCCTTGACTTTGTTAACTCAAATGCCCTGGAATAAATTGTTCAAACCCCAACAAGATGAACAAACATACTAGATCTGGTCTTCACTAACATGATAAACAAATGCACCACCGCAACTGTCAGACCCTCATTTGTTAAATCTGACTATAAATCAGTTGCTTTTGAACTGCGGCACTAACATAAAAACTCACAAAGGGTGAAGTCAGACTAAAAAGCTTCACCAAAGCAAACTATAGCCTCCAAGGGGAAGGTATAAATGCATTCCAAGCCTCACCCCAGCTGGAAGGGGTAACTACACCAAAGCTTACCCTAAAGCCCTGTACAATCAGTTGTACAAGTATATAAACTTTACTGTTCCAGAGAGAATCAAAGCCAGAGCCCCAATTAAAAAAAACAAACATGGGCCTGGTGGACATCCAGCATCAACAAACCTTACAACAAATGCAAAAAAGTTGCTGTCTAAGAAAACTAAGGTGAGGCCCCAGTAATGGAAACGCACCTTCCACAGTCTCAAAAGGCAACTAAGACAACATGTCAAATCCTATAAAGGTAACTTTGAGAAAAACTTAGCAGTCACAGCCAAGGATAATCATAAAGCCTTTTACAGCTACGCATGTAGCTTAAAAGGTAGGATCCAAGCATGTGCCGAACTAGTGACTAACGGTATCACACACACACACTGATCATGCAGAGATAGCAAACCTGCTAGCAGACAGATTTGGTGAAACTTTCACTCCCTTACCCCCTCCAAACTTATCACAAACCTTTCCCTCAACCCCCCACCCTACATATCCAAAGATCAGGTCATTAAAGCCTTGTCTATGGCAAAAAGACACAGACTCTATGGGACCAGATGGCATCCCAGGCTGTCTTCTAAACAAACTAAAACATGAACTAGCACCACAATTATGTACCCTATTCAATCACAGCCTATCCACTGGCTTTGTTCCTGTGGAATGGATAACAGCAACAGTTATTCCCTTGCACAAAGGTGGCTTAGCAACAGACCCAGGAAATTATAGACCCATAAGTCTGACCAGCCTCATCTGTAAAGTCATGGAATGTATCATGTACCTCATAAATAAAGACATAGGTGACCTCCAAACCCTGGATCCAATCCAATTTGGCTTCATCAAGGGCAGATCCTGGCTGTTAAACCTGGTGGAGTTCTTCAAAAATGTGACTAGGGCCACTGATGAGGGCATATCATATCATGCCCTTTTACACAATAACACACTCAGGCATAAACCTAGCAAATTGAATGTAAACCCCTTTGTTGTAAGATGGGTTGCCAACTGGCTCACAAACTGGTCACACAATATCAATGTGGGTGAATCCACATCAGCCATCAGACCTTTCGCTATCACAGTGCCGCAAGGTTCAGTGCTGGGCTCCCTACTATTTGGCATATACTTCTCAGAAATTCAGGCCAAAACTAAGGAGCTGTGGCTGACCAAGTTTGCAGATGACTGCAAACTTGGCACAATTATTGAATTCCCAAATGATGTCAGTTTATTTCAGGAGGGTCTTACACAGACCACCGACTGGTATCTTAGCCATGGTTTCAAAGTGAATGCAAAGAAATGCATCATCATTCCCGTCTGTAAAAACAATGTCACTTCACACTATCAAAATAACAACAATACCCTATATACCTACGAAGTGGTAAGAGATCTGGGATCACAGCTAGACTGTGACCTTAACATCGACCACCATGTGTCTACTGTAGTAAAGAAGGCTTTCTACATAGCACACATGATTAGCAAAGGCATTGACTCTAGAGCAAAGGAGGTTATAACCCCTCTATACTAATCAGGCCCATAATAGACTACAACTCCCCTTTTGGCATGTGCGGTATGAAGCACCTGCATCAACTGGAAAGATTTCAGAGGTTTCTACATCAAGAGACTCCAGCACGTGCCTTACACAGACCGACTAAAGTCCCTGTCACTATACTCAGTATCATCTAGACTTCTTAGGGGAGACTTATGCCTGGCTTACAGAGTAATCTCTGACCCAAACCTAATGAATTTACTGCAAATCTGTAACTCAAACAGAACCAGAGCTACCCATTCCAGGGACCTAAATATGGCTTATGATTTGAATAGGATGTACTGGAGGGACAGATTTGTCTCCCAGTGACTACCACATCTTTGGACTAGAGCACCTCTATAACACTGCTCAAAAGGATCCTGGATGAGTGGATGGGGCATCATAAATTCTTATAGGTTGTGACACCCATGCTATGGCCCAGTAATCAAGTAACCTCAATCCTCACCACTAGCACCAGTGAGGGGGATCCACATTAGAAGGATAACAAGTAGAATTTCCCTTAAGAGCACACAGAGATCACAGTCAGTCTGGGGCTTGTTTCTCCCTTTCTCTCCAGATCTCCAGTAAGACACCCCATTGGCACAGCTATAGGGTTCAGGTCTCAGCTGAGTAGTCAAGCCAAAACCTCCAGTACCCTCTCTGTCCAACCAGTGCTTTGTGTCCCTGCCCAAGTAACTGACACGCACACACTTTCAGATTTGGTTTATATACAAAAACACAGACACTGCTGGGAAAGGCTGGCACAGGTTCTCCAGCTATGCCCCCTTTGCCCAGACTATACGGTAGTACCACCTGCCACCAACTACTCTTATCAGCTACTCTAAAGGCCCTTACCAAAAGGTATCCAAGTCTACTGTGCAATGTTATTATTATCCAATTGGTAAGTGTGACTTGGACTTGAAGGCTATTTAAGGGTGGCTTGTACAGTATCACCAAATGCATGCAAGTACTCTAAGATCTTAAATATCTTTATACAAAACAGTCACAGTTAAAAGGTTTAAAATATTTAATAAATGATAAAAACACAAGACAATACTCATTAATTCAACACCGTGACAATACAGACTTCAGAAACCACAGGAAATACTTTAAAACAACATTGTAGGACAGTCTGACATAAATATAGAAAACACTGTACCTAAATAACTAACTTACAGAGCAAAGCAAATGCTGGTGAGCTGATGTGTTCAGGTTCAGACACAAATACAAAGTGAACTCTTTCTCTTGAGAGAGTTCTTAAATTGATAATGCACATTACTGCCGAGTCATTTCAGATTACATCATTCTTATCACTTCTGCTTAAGTTTCCCAGGCTCAGAGAACTTAAAATTTAACATTTCTTTGTGATACTGCAGCTGCCAGGAAGCCACAGCAATAAAAGACACTTTCCACATGAAACCTAGTAATTATTTCTGTCTTGGAACAATAGAAAGAATTTCCAGCTGCAGACATCCCGTCTCCTAGCTTGAGATCACACACAGTTGTAAAATTCTTTACTTATCAGCTTTCTTCCAGCAGGGTCCACTGTGGTTACATTTTTGAAGCTCAACACAACACAGTTTTCTTACATTTGTCAAACAAGCCTGTGGATCATATTACTATTTACAATGACATAGAATTATTTACAAAATTCTATCAAGCTAGGCTGGCAGCGTTCACACCCCCCCCCCCCGGAGCATTCAAGCTAGTTTTTCAAGTGTCCCTTGAGAAAAGGTTGATTGAGAGGGTTGAGTCTATCTGGGTATACCTTACCCCATTCCCTGCCTTGTGAGCCCATTTGTGTTGGTGGTGTTTAACCCACTGTGGTGCTGCACTGACATAACATATGCTTGCAACCCTAGGCTCCATCTTAACAACTTGGCATTTTGCTGGCTGGCTCAGTTTAACCATGTTAGGCATTTTGCTGGCTGGCTCAATGTAACCATGTTAGGGGATTGTGATCTGTAACTACAGTGAATTTCCTTCCATACAGATAAGGCTGAAGTTTCTGTAGTGCCCACACTATGACTGGACATTCCTTTTCTACAACTGCATAGCATTCCTCCCTGGGTTGGAGCCTACAACTGAGATAAGCCACTGGTTACTCTTACCCTCCGAAGAAGAAATCTGGCTAAGTACAGCCCCAACCCCATGGTTTGTAGCATCCACCTGCACAACAAATTTTTGCTGTAATCTGGACTGGCTAACACAGGGGGTCCTCCCAAAGCTTCTTTAAGCTTCTGGAATGCCTGCTCACATACCGTGGTCCATACTACCTTATCTGGCCTGTTTTTCCTTGTCAGGTCTGTGAGGGGAGCAGCTATGGTACTATAACCGGGGACAAACTTTCTGTAGTACCCTGATGTCACTAAGAATGCCCTCACCTGCTTTTTGGTAATAGGTGCAGGCCATGCCTGAATTGGTTCTACTGTGGCCATTTCTGGCCTGATCTCACCACTCCCCACTCAGGTAGAAGACCTCTGCCATACCCACCTGACATTTGCTGGGCTTAATGGTCAACCCTGCCCTGTCTAGTCTGCCCAGCACTTCCATGACATGCTGAAGATGCTGTTGGCAGGAATGGCTGTAGATGACAATATCATCTAGGTAAGCAAGGGTAAAATTTCTTGCTCCCGTTAGGATATGATCAGCCTCTGGAAAGGCATTGGGGCATTTTTCATCCAAAAGGGCATCTTTGTGAACACATTCAAGCCAAAAGGAGTCACAAAGGCTAACCTCTCTCTAGCACGTGAAGTCAAGGGCACCTGCCAGTAACACTTGGTAAGTTCAATGGTGGTAAGATACTTAGCCCCACCCAGCTGCTCTAGGGCTTTATCTGTCCTAGGCATGGGGTAAGCATCTGACTATTTAATTTCCTGTAGTCCACACAGTGCTGCCATCCTTCTTTGGCACCAGCACCAATGGGGAGGCACAGGGACTGTTGGACTCTAGATTTACCCCTAGTTCTAACATTTCCTGTATCTTCTCCCTCAGAGTCTGTTTGACTCTCTCAGGCACCCTATAAGTGGCCTGCCTAATAGGCACTTGGGGTCCTGTATCCACCTGGTGCTGCACCAGGTGGGTGCACCCTGGTTTCCCAGTGAACATGTTCCCAAACTCCTGTAACACTGCTCGGATTTCTCAAACCTGGGTAGGAGATAGCTGCTGGGAAATTGCTACCCCTTTCACTGAGGTGTCAGTCCAAGCTGCACTGAGGAGATCAGTCACCAGATCTCCCTCAGACTCCTCCTGCAAACTACTGCAAATACTCAGCACAAGGACCTCCCTATCATGGTAAGGTTTTATCATGTTAACATGGTACAATTTGTACTCCTGCCTAGCAGTTCTACCATGTAGTTAACATCACTGACCTTCATTACCACCTTGTAGGGTCCCTCCCAAGCTGCCTGCAGCTTGCTGTGTTTGACAGGAATGAGAACCATTACCTGCTGCCCTACAGCATACTGTATAACTTGAGTCATACCAGACCTTTTTCTGTTATTGGGCTTCTATCAGGTTCTCCTGAGCCAAGCCCATGAGTTCCCTGAGCCTTGTCCTGAGGTTTAGGACATATGCCACAACAGACTCCTTGTGAGAGTCACACTCACCCTCCACACATCATGAATTAAGTCTAGAGGGCCCCTCCTCCTATGCCCATACAACAACTCAAAGGGTGAAAAACTTGTGGATTCCTGGGGAACCCCTCTGTAAGCAAACAACAGATGGGGCAAATATTTGTCTCACTCCCTCTTAAACTGGTCTGCAAATGCCCGTAGCATGAACTTGAGTGTAGAGTTTAACCCTGCAACAAGACTATTAGTCTGGGGATGGTCTTTAGGTGCTTCACTCCACAGTACTGCCACAGACAAGGCAGCAGGTCTGATATGAAACTTGTACCTCTGTCAGTCAGTATTTCTTTTGGGAAACCTACCCAACTGAAAATCTCTAACAAAGCATTTGCCACCTTTGATGCCTCAATGGAGGACAAAGCCACCTGCCACCAACTACTCTTATTAGCTACTCTAAAGGCCCTTATCAAAGGGTGTCCAGTTCTACTGTGCAATGTTGTTGTTATCCAGTTGGTAAGTGTGACTGAGACTCGAAGGCTATTTCGAAGTGGTGTGTACAGTATCACCAAATACATGCAAGTATGCTAAGAGCTTAAATATCTCTACACAAAACAGCCACATTTAAAAGGTTTAAAAATTAATAATAAATAATAAAACACAAGACAATACTTGTTAATTCAAAACAGTGACAATAGAGAATACAGAAATCACAGGAAATACTTTAAAACAACATTGTAGGACAGTCTGGCATAAATATAGAAAACATCTACACTAAGCTGGCTATATTCCTATCTATCTGTAAGATAAATCACTGTACCTAAATAACTTAGAGCAAAACAAATGCTTGTGAGCTGATGTGTTCAGGTTCAGAAAAATACAAAATGCACTCTCTCTTGAGAAAGTTCTTAAATTAATAATACACATTACTGCTGAGTCATTTCAGATTGCATCATTCTTGTCACTTCTGCTTAAGTTCCAAGGCTCACAGAAATTAAATGTAACATTTCTTTGTGATCTTGCAGCTGCCAGAAAGCCACAGCAATAAAGTCACTTTTCTTGTGAAACCTAGTCATTATCTCTGTCTTAGGACAATAGAAAGAATTTCCAGCTGCAGACATCCTGTCTCCTAGCTTGAGATCACACACAATCATAGCATTCTTTACTTATCAGCTTTCATCCAGCAGGGTGCACTGTGGTTACACTTTTGAAGCTCAACACACCACACAGTTCTCTTACATTTGTCAAACAAGCATGTGGATCATATTAATATTTACAGTGACATAGAATTATTTACAAAATTCTATCTAGTTAGGCTGGCAGCCTTCACACAGGTGATAGCATCCACAACCCTCCTGGATATGGGCAGTCATTAATAAATATAGTCCTGGGTATTGACTAGAGTATCTACGGTATTACATTGGGATGAAACGACTAAGCTTGAAATGCCCTCCAGGTTGATAGCCTACTAACCTCCTAGGATCCTATGATTCTATGATCCACAGGGACAGTACCTTCTTGGTGTGCTAAGGGAAGCAACATCATGTTCTTTCTTTAACCATCCAATTCAGAGAGCAGCTGCTGCAATCCACTGTGAATGGTAGATGCTATTCCAAACTTGCCAACCTTTTCAGTGAGGCTACTGACATCCTGTGGACCAATGAGCAATGCAGCATCATTATGATGACCTACAACATCACCATCCTGAAGACATCTGGCATCAAGAATGCAAGATTAGGCAGAATGGCCTAGATAAGATATTTGTCATCATCATTGTTTTTCAAAATTATTTTAAACTGCTTTTGTCCATTGTAGAACGGTATACCTAAAACAGGCCGTTTCCCCTGACAGTTACCAGCACATACCTGGTGGTCTACTGTGGGTGACTGTGCTCTGGTCTTTTGCATGCTGTGACACATCACAAAGCTGTTTTGTTGTGAGACTATGAGTAACAAGTCAAGGTTCTGCTATCTTGTACATGCATATGGGACTGTGCCCTAGATATTAGGTTAAGGGGATATCTTCAGACTTCTTCCTTCTTACATGTACATGTGGGGCTTTGTTTAAGTTGTGAAGCTGTGAGTACATTTCTAGGCTTCAGCCATCACAAATATACATGTGGGGGTATAGTTATGCACTGATGACTTTATCTTACCTACATCTGTGTGCTTTTTTGGCAGCCATCATAATTAGACTCAGCAAGGCCTTACTATGTCTAGGCAATTCCAATTCTGTATCATAGCTCAAAAAAATTATTTCCCTAGTGACTGCAATTTTTTCAGCTAGCATCTCTGTTGGAGCAGTCTGCAGGGAATCTTTAAAGTCTGCTAACTCATTACACTCCCATAAAATGTTACCTTTTTCTTCCCCATCATACCTCCAACATTTTCAGTCTACCTGAGGAAAAATTCTTTGGAGTCTGCTTAGGGTATAACAATACCAATGTAAACACTTCCAGGCAAAGATCCTAAATCTTCTAGATTTTGTTGCATATTTGAGGGACATACATATAATCCTCCATTGTTTATTTGTGAATTGCTTATCTAATTTCTCTTCCCAATCCTTGCTAACTTCCTCTGATTCCTATAGTTATTATGCAATATTTTATATGCTATACAAATTATTCCTTTCTTAATGTCAACTTTTGATCTAGAGTCTACTAAAAACCTTACCAGTGCTGGTCTTTAATTTAGGACACCTCTATTTCTTTCTCTTTACCTATACACTAATATCAATCTCTGATATGGAAGGCACACTCTAGCCTGCATTCCAAGTAAGTTCTTGGCAACTTCCCATTCTATTACCTTTGCCTGTCTAGTTATTTGCTCCCAATACCTTGGTTCCTTTCTCAACTTTCTCCAATATATTCCCTCCCACTGTTGTCTGTATCCCTAATTGCAGTCATCCCAATTGGCAGAATCTCCTTTCTCCATTCCCATGCTGATTTAGTTCTTTGAGGACCTTCTGCTACTTTATGACTATAATATCCTGAATGATTATTGTTGTTCTCCTTAAAGGTCTGCTTCCAAAATCCCAGTCTCTCTCAGTTACTTGAGCTTCCCCCGTTTCATCATCATCTCTTTTGCCATCACTTTAAATTATAGTTTTCTGCATGTACTATGTATAGGAGATTTAACTGTTTCTCTCTGAAATGCCCCTTCAACTGAGATAATCTCCACCTGCCATTTTCTATTGGAAGAATAAGCTTATCCCACTTGCCTTCTTCCCCTCCCAGTTAAGAATCCTTCAGCTCTTTATTAATTGCTATCCACAATTTCTCCACTGGTTGATGAAAATATGCCTGACCTGTGTATAAGACTAAAGGGACTAAAACGTTTTAACTGCTTGTATCTTACTATAGCTATCGTTCCATTTTCTCAGGTTTTTATTATCTTTTCTGTAGTCTCTTTCCACATATCCTTAGCTGCCATACCAGTATCATTTTTAATCCATACTTCTAAATCTTTAATTCTATCATGCCCCCATAAATATAGATATTGCTGAACAAATTCATATGTGGGTACATAATTTACAGCTATTGTTTTTGTTTTAGCTTCATTAATTTTGGATCCTGAAAAGATTTAATACTGTCTCAGTATGTTGCACAGCATTGTAATATCCCTTTCTGGTTTTGTAAGGTATAATATAATGTCATCTGCAAATAGAGCCAGCTTTTCTTGACTATATACCAATTATATCCTTGAATTTCTGAGTCCCTTATTTTCTTTGTCAGTGGTTCTAAATATAATGCAAATAACAAAGGGGAGAGAGGACAACCCTGCCTGGTTCCTCTGCTCAAGCAGAGATTATCAGAGAGGACCACAGTCACTTTAATTTTCTCTTTCAATCCTTCATATATCCTCCTAATCAACCTTATAATTTTATAAGGGAATGCAAATGCCTTCATTGTTCTGCTCATAAAATCCCAGCTTACTCTGTCAAATGCTTTCTCTGCCTCAAGACCTACCAACAACAATAGTATCTTTTTACATTCTGCTTCTCTCTGGATCATCACTGTTCTGTTTATGTTGTCAGATGTTTGCCTCCCCTCCACAAAACCACACTGAACCATATCTATCAATTTTGACATTAGGTTTGCTATTCTTTTAGCCATGATAGACATAAGCACTTTATAATCATGGTTTAGTATTGAAATGGGCCTGTATGAAGATGGATCTGATGGATCTTTACCCTCTTTCGGTATTACAGCTACCACTGCTTTCTTCCAGGATGTTGGTACTTCTCCTCCTTCTCTTGAAATACTGTTAAACAAAACCTTCCAGATCTATATCAGTTGTTTCCCTCCAAGCTTCCAAACCTCCACAGGAATACCATCTATTCCTGGGGACTTTCCTATAGATTAGTTATACATCACCATTTTATCTCCTCTCCTCCTATCCTAACTGTTAGTAGTTGAGCCGCCTCTCCCTCTAACCTTTATTTTTCTTTTCTGTATTTAATTCTGTATTCTATATTTAATTCTTCAATATACATTTCCATTTGTACCTTTTCTCAATTTCTATATTTCTCTGCTTTATACAGACTTTCATAGAATTTCCAAAATACTTCTACAGGATCCCTTGTTATCTTCCTTGTTACAGGATCCCTAAGCTTGTTGACAGCTCTTTCTACCTTCTGTTGCCTGAGTCATTGTGCTAAAAGTTTGTGTGATCTAGAGTTATTATATAAAAAAAACAATTGCTTAACAGCAATCTTTCTAAACTCATGCATATTATTGAGGCAATCCCTTATTTTCTGTTTAGCATTCTGTAGTTGCTTGACCTCTTGTTCTGTGAGATCCCCTCTATTTTGCAATACTTTAATATTTGTCAGTCCCTCTAAATAATTCTTGTTACTTCTTAACCATATTTCCCTTTTTTTAATTACACCCTATTTTTAGATTCCACTTTAATTTTATCCCACGTCCTAGCTTATATTTTCAGAAGAAGTTTCTAGCTTCTCTAACCTGAATAATTCCCTAAATTCCTCTTTTACAACAGCTATGTGGGGAAGTGCCAGTGTTTCATTTTCATTTCATTATCCTGTGTTTTTATTTTAGTTGTTATTGGTGCATGATCTGAAATAGTTATTGGGTGTATATCAACACCTTCAATTAAATGTACATGTTCCTGTTAAATGTAAATTCTGTCTAGCTAGCTCAGTTTTTGTATCTTGGGGAATAATATGTAAATTCACTCCAAATTCCTAGTACTGAATTCACATCTTTCATGACAAATATTTTCATAAATTTCTTTAAAACTCTATCTTTCTTTGTTATATTTCCTTTCTGCCCCCCCCAGACACAGCTTCACTGTTGCAAATCACATTCCAATCTCCACCTATAAGTAATATTCCTTGCTGAAAGCTGACTATTTCTCCCAGAATTCTTAAGCTCCATTACAGCAGTTTATGGTGGAATATAAATACATGCAAGTGTAATCCTCCTCACTTGCCAGTAGCCCCTTAGTACTACAAATCTACCATTATTGCCCTTTTCCCTCTTCTATTACTATTTGAGCTCTCTTCCCAGTTAATATAAATACTTTTCTCTTCCTTTGCCCCAGCTATTTATCAAATTCACTTGTTCAGATCATTCCAATTGTGTCTTCTGAAGCATAGTTGTTTGCACTCTACATTTTTTAATACAGTTCAATACTCTTTCTTTTTTTGTATTTATCTGTGAGACCATTAATGTTTAAATACATTATAGAAAGAATCATATTCTTAAGGGATTATTATTCACACCATTTATGTATAACAGCTTTTTCGTTAAATATCTAGTTCCAGCTTTTGTGTTATATATATATGCACTGTTTGTCAGGTTACTCTTTCATACAATTGTTTCTTATCTCCATTTTAGCTTATGTCACATTTTGCAGAACTTTTTGTTTTATTGAAAACCCTCAAACTAAAATACACACACAACCCAATACCTCTCTTAAAACCTACTAACTTAATAATAGCACACAAACGTATGTACATCTTCAAATATTGAAGTTTTACCTTCCTGATAGGAACAAAAGTTCCAAATTGATAGCCATGCACACAGATTAGAGCTAAGCAGAAAAAAAAGATTATCCATGCTAAGATGCATGGTTGAGCCTGTCATTCTATTAAGTGCGGTCTGGTTTTGTCTTATCTTTATAGCTCTTCCAGCTGGGAAAACACTTGAATGTTTTCAGAAAACATTTTCTCCAAGCCATTTCTCTTTATCAGATTGTCTGCTATAACATGAGAACCAGATACAGGACTCTTTACTAGATAAAAGATCTTATAATATTCAATAGTCTTTTTATTGATTTGCTTTCTGCTAAAACTTATTATATAAAACTAATGGCCTTATCCCAGTCATTCCCCTATGCAAGAATGAGCAAAGGCACACTATTTTTTTCTTTTGTCATTCTCTTTTAACCAGATCCTCTATTTTTTAGATTACAGTGCCTACATTTCTTACAACTGAACAAGGAGAAAGAAAAAAGGGAAAAAGAAACAGAAATAATAAGAAGCATCTATTTATATTAGTATCCCATTACGCTTAAAAATAACTGAAAAAAAAATTACATTATAACATGCAAAGAAAATCATGCACCACTTAAATAATACTGTTAAGAAAGAAACATTTTACTTACAGTTAACTCTCTCCCTCCTCTCCCCCTGTCCTGAATACTTTTCTGAACATTAATGACATGAAGTAGGGCATATGCTTTAGAGTCCCTACAAGTTTAACAAAGTCCAAACAAGTCCAGTATTAACAGATTTTCTTGTTCTGCCTGGTTTCACAAATGTAATTATTGCTTTGTAATCCCACATTTGTCAGTTTCCAAGTTACTGATTTTAATCTCCAACCTTTAATGACATGAAGTAGGGCATGTGCTTTAGAGTCCCATACAAGTTTAATAAACTCCAAGAAAGTCCAATATTTCCAGATTCTCCTGTTCTATTCCTGTTCATCTCCATCTACCAAACCCTGTCTCTGCTTAATCTACAGTGCACTCTTACTTCTTCTAATCAACTCCTATGCTTTTTTCCTTCTCTCAAGCATTTTCTGTTAAAACATCGGGAAAGGTTTCACTGGCACAGTTTCTCTGTAGTCTTTATTACCAGAGAAACAAGAAGCAACATCTTCTTCTGTCTCACAGCTCACATTTTATTGGACAAACTTTTGTATTTCTTCCTTAGCATGTACTTCATAAAAAATGTTTTTGTTCCAACATGGAAAAATATTTTGAAGATAGCTGGGTACAGCAGTTTGAATCTCATGCCTGCTTCCCAGCATTCCCTATATAGTGGAATAAATGTATTCCTCTACTGCCTGGTATACAATAAGTAGTTATTCTCCACAAATGCTATGCTGTCTCCCACTTTTAATACTTTGTCCTTCTGCCACTGTTTTGTCAGAATCAACTCCTTCTGCTGGTAATATTGCATTTTACTATTAAAGGTCTAGGTTGTTTTCTCATATCCAGGTTTGGAGCATACATATTATGTGCCCTTTCAATTAACAATTCTTGTTGTGGACTACCAGTCCAGTTGTTTATTCGTGCTTTCATAAAATTTGTAAAGTCTGTTCCTTCCAGCTTATCAGGTACAGCAGAAAATCTCAGGTTTTCTGTACATGCTGTGTTCTCTTATTCTATTATTTTTTGAATCATCTCCTTTTTGTGCAGTCTCGTATTCAGCCAGCCTTTTCTTCATTTCGACCTCTGAGTTTTGCAGTTTTATAATCTTATCTGAGTATCTGCTCAAAACTTCTGTCATTTTTTCAGCCTTTCATTGTTTGAGTGGATATATTCTAATAGTGTTTCTTTTATTTTAGTCAGGTCTGTATGCAGTTGCTTTATACTTTCCTCAAGGTTACTAGAAGTCATGTCTGTAGGTTGTGCTTCTTTTTGCTTAACAGCTACAGTACTTTTCCCAGTCAATGTTTTTGTCATCTTTTATTTCTGATTTTCCTTCAGTCCTCTGTATTTCTTTTTTCCTTGGCATTCAGGCAGTGGACTCACTAGTCAGTTACTGAGATTTACTGAGAAATCCAGATCCACTGTCTGTCTCTGCTAAGTTTCTGTTTTCACACCGGAAATGCCAGAATTAAGCTGTTACTCAATGTGCAATTATCTTGAAAGTCCCAGATTGACTCATTGTGTGTGTAAAACTATCTGTTCAGATAACCACAAATATATGAGAAACTTGAAATGTTAACATGACATAAAGAAGTGACCTCCTTGCCTGTAATACACTGATACTGCTGAAACTTGGAAGACTTTCAGCAATTTCTGTTTTGTGATGTTCCCACCCTGATGTAGCACTGATCATGGTTGGAATTTGCTGTGAACAGACTTAATGGAAAGAATCCCACTGGCAGAATCTTGAAATATCTATATATCAGTGGGTACAGGATATAAAGCTGCATAGATTCAGAGATGGCTGATAATACCAAAATAAATCTAATAGAATACATTGAGTGTATAACCTGTGTTGAGTGTATAACCTGCGTTATAGGCTAGACACAGTCTGTGACAGTGGCCTTTATGGTCTTTAGCAAGTCATTTGACATAGGATCATGCAATAGATCATTAAAAACAAAACAAAAAGGCAGAAACATATAATGTGGGTGTTATGGTGGTAGTGTAGAAAGAGAAATGACTGCATCATATGATATTAAGGATAATAGTGGATAGATTTTCCACAGATGATTCTTGCCAGGGGCCACCATGTTTTGAGGCCTGTCCTTTGTAATGCTTTTAGGTAACACTGCAAAGGAGCTAGAAAATGAATGTGCTGTGTGATACTAATAAAAAGGCATACAATATAGCAGAAAGACAAGTAAGGATTAAGAACTTGACAATATGAGAAGAATGGTCTAAATTGTCAGTTGTAGATTAATCAAGGAAAGGATGAGACATTCAGACAAAAAACTGTAATGACAGAAAAAGTGCAAAGAAACTTGGAATTACTCCTGTCAGATTACTTAAAACTAAATGAACAATGTAAGAAAATGCAATAACAAAAAGTCAGTGGAATACTGGAATTCATAGGATGAGGCATTACCTGAAGAAAACAAAAGACAATGACTCTTTTTTAGATGAGTGCTAGCTAGACCACTGTCCCCATATCATATGACCACATCTTTACAAGGACAGAGGCATTTCAGGGGTGGTCATCCAAAACAGTGCAGAATGTGATCGATGGCAGTCTTAACATGCACAATCTTTATGAAAGGGGGCAGTACTGAGTGGTGGGGGAACATGATAGAAGCTTTAAGTATGCCATCATAATCCACAGTCACCATGGCTTTGTGGCATAGAGGGATAAAGCTTTAACAATGACCTAGGCAACCTGGGTTCAGGAAGTGGCCTGGGTACAGGAAGGGTCACAACCACAGAAGATTTGATTGGATTGAGTGGCTGATATTGGCTAATCCATGCTGCAAAGAGGGAGTTGGTTTGCTCCCTGTACCTGTAGTACTAGCCTCAGCTGGAAGGTTGAGGTACTACAGGGAGCAGTTATTGGGTGTATAACAAGCTGTAAGTAAGACAGGAAGCACTCCATGGGGAGGTGAATGTTTGCTTTTAGGAAGTCCCCTTCAACAGAAATACCACCACGGTTATCAATGGCCATGTAGACAGAGGGCTTGTTAGGTAGGGACTGCCACTATCTGAATGGCAACCTGCCTCTATACTCAACTTCTGCCTCAGTGAATAATGAATGGGCCAAAAAGATTTCTTATGGACCACATAACGAGCAGTCATAGGGCTTTCAAGAGGGTTTGGGAATGAATGTTATGGTTCTTGCTTCACTCACAGGGAATGAATAGTTCACCTGGGAGGGGAGGCAAGAGCTCAGTGACAGTCAGATGCTGGTAGACCGAGAAGAAAATCACACACTATCAAAAAAACATACTTTATGAGATTAACACTGCATCATTTGAAAATACAAGTTGCATGAAATAAATGAACTGTTTGCCAGGTAGGTTACACAACTTTCTTTATAGGTACAGAATGGGCAGAATAGGTGAACTAATTGTTCTTCATCTAAGGTCAATGAAAGTGCTATTACATGTTCCTTGGAATTGATGGTATCATAATGCAAGCCACCTTCATGCTGGTTGTATTGTGCTACAGTCTTTCACTGATCAGCTGGCATAGGCACATGAATGGCTTAAATGACAGTTGTCACTATAAGACCTAGAAGAGAAAAAATAAATATTTCAGAGCATTTATTTAAATGTTGCCCTGCTGGTTTTATATGTGTGGCTGTAGGAAGCCCACAGTGTCCACTTTGTCATGACTATCCTGAAAGTAGCCTCTAGATGGGTAGGAAACATAACTTTGGGAGATTCAAACTTCCTCCTACATTTTTAATAATAGCATTTTAGACTATGATAACATTAAAACGGGAGCTTTGATGACACTGTCATCTAATCAGGCTAAGAGCATTACTTTACTTGTGGGGAGCTGTATATACTACTTTGAGGGTTCTTATAGCAAGAACTTACAGAACATCCACATTAGGCCCTAGGATGCCCCCACTGGCTTTCGTCATCCAAAATGTTCAAGATCTGCCCAAATGACAGCCATTTAATAGGCAATCTTTCTATCTTCCTTCCCATTCTTTCTTATCAATTTGCATCAGCATCAGATGTGAATGTCTTTTTATTTAATGCTTGCTAACTGCAATGATGGATTGTTCTTAATTTATCCCTTTTCAGAGTTAACCTAAGCACAAGACAATGTATCAGTGAATACAATCATGTCAAGGGGAAATACTCAGAGTACAGTACAAACCATTATCATTATAACAGTGTATAAAAATGTTTGCTTAGGTCCCTCACCTACAAACTGCTTAGTGAAAGCTACTGTTCACCATTAAAAACTATCCTATTCCAGAGGCATGAAAACTGTACCTAGAGGGCATAAAATCAACTTCAATTTATCTGACTTCTCCTAAAATTAAAGACCATGAAAGAACATTTGCCAAAGTGGTACCAGCCTATTGGAATGACATACTAATGACATTACGGACTGTGACAACTAGATAACTTTCCAACAAAAGCTCAAGTCACACTTAACATCACCAAATGCTGAGAAGTTAGAGATAATAGTTAACCCCATACTGCTCTTGCAGTTCTTTGTCTTGCATATACTTAGCATGACCCTATAATTTCATTTAGCTATTGTTCTGACCTCTGTTTGAACTATATGCTTACTGATGTACTCAGTCCTGTGGATTGTAATTCTGCCAAGCTGTTCTGCTTTGTAAATATCAGTTATGTCTTGATACACTCAGCCTTATAGATTGCATCTCTACCAGTATGTTCTGCATTGCAAATATCAGTTATTTCTTGTTATGTTATGTTTGTGCTTCTATAGTGCAAATGGCTAGTGTTCTTTCATATGCAAAATCTGTTTTGTGTATTTTTTCCCTGAGTATTGTTCTTGTTTTTCTTCTTTTGTTTTGCCTATTGACCCAGGTCGTTGCTGAATAGTCTTTGGACCAATCTACTTCCCTAGTTAACAAACTTAAATAAATAAATAAAAACAAGCAGTTTCCTTGTCTATGTTTATGGATAGATGATCCAAATGCAGAAAATACAACCTAGTACCTCATCATTGTAGAAGTGCATATTTAAATTAAACACATACCTCTCAACAATACAGAATTTCACATAATGTCTACATTTTTGTCTCATACTTTTGGTATGTTCTTCATAAAATTTGTAATTTTCTGGCAAATCATTAAGGGTTGAAGTCACTAAATAATAGATATTTGAGTTTCAGACTTCACATCCTTCAGAAAAAATATGTACTAATGCAAATCTTGTTATTCTGTAAACTTTCCAAGTTTGTAAAAACAATATTTAAAATCTGAAAGGCACAAAATCCACTGGAGACACCACACGGAGATAGTCACTGGTATAGAAAGCTTCTTTATTTGGAGCAAAAACACACAAGCGCTTTCACGTAGCTGTACTACGCTTCTTCAGGTGTAATAAAACATTAACTAGAACAGCTTTTTATACAAAAAGTTTTGGCGCTCAAACTAACCAATTAAACACTGATTAAATAATTACTAACAATCAGTCTTTCCTTGCTGGTTTAAAGAGACAATGCTAAAAAATGTTTTTAAAAACAAATGGAAAGATTCCTTAAAAGGAAAAAGTTTAAAAACATGGCAAAAATGGCAAATATGCCTTAAGCAAACTGTACTGCATGAATGAAACAGTAAAGCCTATCAAGCTGACAGTACAAGCCTGCTGACGTATCCCACTCACATCTCTACAAGGCTATACAAGGGCAAGGCCAAAACACAAAACATAAAAAAGAAAACAATGTTTTCTGAGTGAAAGCCTGTGATATTCCTATTTACAAATACTTCTAAAACATATTCACCAACTCATATTTGGAGTCGCTAACAAAGCACATGCTTAGTTCCTTAGTTTATAGCCTCCGGTGAACAAACGGACCCTGTACACCATCTCATATCAAATATATGACATTGTATAATATAAAAAAAGGGTCTGCTGCACAAACCATACTGTTAATTTGTGCAACCAATGCAGTAAGTAACAGTCCAAGAATAAAAAGCAGCAATTTATTATTGCTATTAAGATGTGCAAAACATATTCATACTTATGCGTCTGATAGCATATTTACAAACGTCGCATCAACACAGTATCGAGTAACACTGACCTTAATCGCAACTGCATATGTGCCCTGATCTTACCTCATATCTCAAAAGGGAAGCGCCACTACCATTCACATGATCCCCAAAAAAGCAATCAAATGCATAGCGATCACAGACAGGAAAATATCACTATCCGGTCCAGGAAGATTCGCAAATGCAGCCAAAGCAACGATAACCAGTCCAAGAGTAAAAAGTGTCCTACTGGCAACAACAGCTAGCAGGCATAGAAGCACAATCTGGCACCAACTGCTGGCGTAATAAAGTACAACTGCATTAAGACAACCCTGATGGAGAACTACCCCATCAAACAGCATAAGTCTCCAAACCCATATTAAAAAGCTATCAGTGGAAAACCGAAGCAGAAAATATAAAAAATATATATAGCAAAAATCAACAATCAAGTTGCAGACAACTGCCCACTCACCTCTGCTAGTGTCAAGCACTTAAATGTTTCAAAGAACTGCCAATACGCTGGCTCAAACAGCTTCCGTTTCACAAAAAAACAGACAGATGCAGAATCTATCAGGAGTCAACACCCAAGCAGATGCTAAAGATCCAAAGAACCTAACTAGGACTAAAGATAAAAAATATGTGGGCAATTGATGTAAAGTACGTGTATGACAGTAAGATGATGAACTAAGCTAAAACAGTCCTCTAATTCCTATGTGATAACGTTATGCGTTAAAGGACTGAAAATTTCAGCTCTAATAATACACAGTCGTCCAATCTCAACCAAAGAACGGACACACAACAAAAACCAACGTACCATATATACAGTAGTGCTGATCAAGGTTAAAAAACAAATGATAATGCACACACTGAATTGGGTAAATAACCAATCAGGATGTAAGATCAACGTCAATATCAGAGTACCACTCCTGGGTATATATAATGCCCAAAATATCAGACCACAAAGCTCCCTTGTGTCTTATATGAACCTTAACACTAGTATACAAAAACTAAAAACTGAAAGCACACCAAAAAAACAGTCTAGAACAGACTGATAATATACCTGAGGAGGCCTGGCACAAGGCATAATAAAGAAGGATGGAGACAGTGAACGGCTCTATAAAGCCATAGCTGGAAAGAGTGAACCTGATGGGAAAACGAGTATAGAAACAAATCTGGGGGACATGAGCAATACTTAAACCAGACATCAAAGCATATATGCTTGTGTTACAACTTCCTATTGTTGAGGACTGGTTTAACTGAAACGTATTGATTAATGCCTGGGTGTATGTGCGCTTTTAAAGTAAATATCCACTTAAGTTCCCTGACAATATTTAAAATCTGTCCATAATTTTGAAACTTTGTCCCCTTGATTTTCAGCTTTGTCCAGAATTTGTGGACTAAGAAACTAAGAGGTGTGACAAAACATAAACCTTAAATATTCTGAAGTCTAACATGATTTTCTTCCCAACATCATTTCCCTACATGTGCATTTTATGTTATTTTCTTATATTTCCACTAATGGATTCCTTTCCCTCGCTCTGTCTCTTGAGCTTAGTCTTCATTTGATTAAGCATGCTGGTTGAAGATCATATTTGCTCAGAGTTTTCCTTTTCACCTTTTTGTAGAACAAAATTTATACACTAATTTATTAGCAAGTTTTGGATGGTTTGAAGTTAGTGTACCTCAAAGATTGAGCCTGACAGACATTATCTGTCCCTGTTTCCTCATTCTCTGAAATGCAGGGACATTTGAACGAGAACAAAAATGTTTGGGGATGAGGGGATGTAACCCATATGAATGTTTTTTGGCACACTTTTTCATAACATGAACAATTTGAGTGTGCATTCCAAGAATGTGTGTATTCAAGTTATACTTTATGGGCTATTGTGACTAAGCAATGGAGATAAGAGCTTTTTGGTATTAAGGATTTGTGATGGATTAATTCATTATATTTCAATATGTCTGTCTTTCTTGATAATTTTTTTCTGTAAGGGCAAGAAATATATGGGGCACAATGAGAAAAAGAAATCTAAAAAATAAAATAAAGTGACTTTTCATGGGAACACACAAAAATTTTAAGTCTGCTTCCTTTCACTATTTTAAATCTTTTTAGTCTGAACCACAGGCATCTTCTCCGGCACTGGTAGATACACCTCCTTTGAAACCGGGTCCTACCCAGTTAGGGACTCAAGGCTGCTAGGCACAGGGATGTCTAACTCATGTTACAAGACTTTTCCAGTCAGTAGACCACTTATTCATATATTTCCTTAGGTGTTGTGAACATTTCTAATATTTCTGAAGCTTTTTTCCTGAACTTGGCATTCATCTCTTGTTTAATGAACCACATTAGATTCTATATTTTCTTGGTTATCTGCCATATTTGACTACCCCTGGTTCCCACAGAGGATTTTGCAGTCCCTACCATTTCAGTGGATATCTAAGATTGAAACAGAAGCCTCTTTGCTGCATATGGATTCTTTTTTAGTTAACTTATGGTAGATCCTTGTACAGAATTTACCAAACATGGTCTTGCAGTATCTTCAACTAGAGACGGTTCTATGCTAGCTCAAGTTTTACTTAATTCGTTTAGTTTTACTTATTTATTTGATTGTTTTTATTCATTCGGTGTTTGTTAACCAGGACAGAGGACTGGTACAGGACCCTTTTCTGCCTTCCCTGGACACTAAAGTAACACAACATGTACAGCAAACAGTTTGCAACTAAACCAGGGACTAACAGAATTATGATAATCACAATAGCATACCAAACAAAAAACAGTTTGATTCGTGGTTCTCAGGCAATAAATAATAGTTAGATGGACTTAACGAGTGTCCTTAAAAGATGAGCATTAACATTAATTTTTTTCATGCACCTATTTATTTGTTTGTTTATTTAATTATTTGGTTATTTTATTTTATTTTACTTGTAACTGAAATAGATTTTGCAAGTCAGCAACCTGGGTACAAAGGTTCTTTCAAGAGGTAGGTGCAAGCATGAAGAAATACTTTTCATAGATGACAAGGGTAAAATGAAGCCTGTTTAGTTTGATGCCTTTGTTACTTTGTAAAGTGTACAAGGTTTCAAGCACTATTAGCCTGTTCATTACCTTGAACAGGTATGTGGCCCAGACCACAGGGGTCTTTTTGCAGTGATCTGTTTATAATTAAAAAATGCAATATAAAAGAATATGGTAAGAGGAATGACAGCTATGTAGGCTAATATACAAAGTTAAGATACAGTGTGTCTATGAAATAGGAGTAAAAACAGTTAATGAAGAAAATTTTGGAAAGAAACCAATGAGAAAATGTCCATGAAAAAAAGGGTATTGAAATGGGAAACGACAAAAAGGTTAAAATACGGAGAAATACAGATGGTTCAGAAAAACAGAAAAAAAGAGCTGGCTTTAGAACTTATGGTCATGTGATTCTCCTGTAGAGAGTCCACCATAAAGTGACATATTTTGTCTAAAACATGGAGCCTACTAGTATTTGAATCAATTTGGGAAAGAAAAGGAAGACTACATTCCAAATAGTGATCAAGACCTCTTTCACAAGTGGCTTAACCAGGACTCACTTACTAGAACCAGACGTTCTGGAGTGTGAATGTACTAAGAAAATGAAAGGGTAGGGTCAAAGATTACTCTTGGGTATTTAATGCCTCAAGATTCGCACCACAAGATTCAGAAACAGAGTCAGTTTGTGCAAGACATGCTCATTTTATAATGCCAAATAATGTAGGTTTGTCTTGTCAACATTTCGGTTAAGTATTGTCAAGACAGATAGACAAGAGCAATAACGGATGCATTTTGGAGCAGATGAGGATAACTGAGCAAACCTAGCTAGGGCCATGTCTCCGAGACTGTCTAAATGCACATGCTGCTGAACAACGAATTCAAAGCTCTGTACTTCGGCCATATTTACATTGTATTAAGCTAATGCATTAGTGAGATTACTTGTCTTAATGTCCTAGGTATGCTCAGTAATGTGTTCTGTTAATTTTCTATTTGCTGTATCAACACAAAACAAGGTACATCTAGTGTATCTTGCTGAATGAACAATATATGCTCTATTGTTTTACTTGGTATAGTTGACAAGGACACTGAGAGTAATAGGTTTGACATAGAAACACAAGAAGCAGATTTAGAGATGAAATGCCTGGAAAGGGTTTCTATAAACGGAAGCGACAGTAAGAAAATATGTAAATAGAAGGGGTAAAAAAATGGTCCCATGACTTGCAGAACAATAGGGTAAAGAGCCTCAGCACCAATATCCCTAGAGTGGATAATCCTGCTAATTTTGCATGTCAATGAGGCTTAAAGGTAAAGATAATGAGATGAATAATTGTGAAAGGAAAATGAATATGGACAAATCAGACATCAGAAATGTAAAGGATTTTAAATGTACTTATTTTGTTTAGGAAAGGCAGTTCTTGACATATTAGAGTCTTTTACATATAATCACGGGGCTGATGTAACACTACCCATCAGCACTGAGCCCAAAATAATCTTGTAGGAGGTCAATGTCTTGTTTATTTGCTTAAAAATGAAGAAATTATGGTGGGTTATAGTCAAGAGGGTCTGATGAGAGACACACTGACATATGACCAAAACAAAGAAGTTTTGGAATTAGAGGAGATTATTGAAAACAACTTCAAGGATATCACAGTTTTTCTGAATGGTAACCAATGTCCAGCATGTGAGTCATGTTGGTAAACAATGAGGTAATAGTCCTTCCAAAACATAAAAAAGGAAAAGGGAATTCAAGAGGCTTTATGTCAATTAATTAGCACAGAAAGTTGAGATGAATGGACAATGGTTACATACTAAAGTGCCTGAATTATGCAAAGGAAAAACCTAGAAAAATTCTTTAAGATCCGGTCAAAGGTGTGTATTTGCTGGATTTGGTTGCGATTGTCAGGGGAGTAATTGGTGTGATCTAAATTTCAGGCAGCAGATAGTAAGTGATTCTTTTATTCTGGAACTCCAGCAGATATTAAAAACACAAAATAGGGTAGCATTATGTACGTTAAGAAATGAGGCTGCAAAGTCCGTGATCTGTTCAACAATTTTGGTGAATAATTTTATGATACATGCAAGGCATCCATCTTAAATTTAAGAAGACTTATTATAAATATTACATACTATATCCAGTTTGTACTTCTGTAGGTTCTGTTGATGGAAAAGGCAAGCAAATGACACTGCAATGAGATAGAGGACTCTCTGAACTATTAATTTTCCAGACATAAAACTATAAAGTGAGTGATACTTTTGGTCCATTTGCCCAGGGTGGAAGAAAGTAAATTACTGAGCTTCAGTCAGGATTGACCTACTGGCAGAATGTCAAGCTTAATACTACAATTTCAGTCTTCACAGAGACGGAGCTTGTTTTCTTGGCTCCAGAGTGTGATGGTTTCCAATTTTCTCCAATTCCAGCCCTGTTTTGTGCTCATGGCTCTAGCTAGGCTGGCATTAAGGATAAAGGATATTTTGATATGAGATGGATAGGGGTGGGACTGACAGTTGCTACTTATGGTCCAAGACAAAATATTTGGAAAAGAGACAGTAGTTTTATAAACTGCAGTTAAGGGATATGTCACAAAGAAGATGAAGTAATCAGAGGAACAGTTTTATGCAATGACTGTAGATGGTATTAATAGCAGTATACACTGCGCTATGTAAATAGGCACTGGATGGGACTGGATAAGATTCTATGAGCATATGATAGAGCTTATAGGTGATGAAGAAACAAGCGGAAGAGAGAAATAGTTGGCATGATGTACTGGGTTTTACTGAGGGACATAGTACTGCAGAATGTAGGAGAATGGTGAAGAGGAGTCGTCGGAAACACCAAAGCCATTGGAGCAGTGGGCTTTAGTAAAAAGGGGTAGTTGTATAAATGGGAAATCATACACTGGAGACAGTAAAGGAACAATTAGGAAAATAACCAGAAGAAAGAGGAAGGGCTAAATGACAGAGTAGAAATACATAAATGTAAGAGTGAAAGGGAGAAATGTGGAATTAAAGCAAGAAGAATAGAATGCATACATGCTAGACAGAAAGGACATAGTAGGAGTAGGAATAAACAGTATAAGAAAAAAACAGAGATTCAGTGCATAAAGAAAGAATGTGCACTGACAAATACTTGTAACAATCAAACTGTTTCATTATATTATTTTAACTAAGAAATGGATGCATCAATGAATTAATTATGCAACATACTGACAAACCAGTATGCACTTCAGCCTATGTCAAGTCAAAACAATTATATTTTAGATGTTAGCAAAGGCACAAAATGATGAACAACATCAGTCTTGCGGTGTATATGTATAAGTGTCAGGTTTGCTTAACCCATATTCTGGGTCAGAATTAACAGAGCCTTGATGATTAGTATGTACACAGTATTGCTGAGAACTAGTGAAATAAGTCCGTGTCGCAATTTTCAGCAAAAGAGAGTCATTCAAAATACAGTCCTTTTTCATATTGGAGAGAAAGAGAAAGGTGACCCTGCATTGGCAGGCTGAAGTAATACCTAAAAATAGACAATGTTCACAAACGAAAAAAAAATACCGGGATCCAAAACTCTTCTATGATGCAGTAATCAATGTATTATCAGATCCTGTCTTAGGTGAAGTGGAGCTCTATGCAAATGACCCCATAGTGCTGTCATCCTCCCCCTGCCCCATCCCCAGAGACCCCTCCATCTGTTCCCATACTAGCACCCTCTCACACATCATCCAGTCATATTACTTTTTTCATATTTTGTCTTACTCTTCAGTTACTTCCTTCATCCTTTCAAAACACACTAAGTAACCAAGACCACAGTGCAATACCTGAGGAAGAAATAATTGAAATAAGCTGGGGGTCTAGGAGCCAAAAGTACCCTTGAAGCCACTGAATTCAGGATACTCAGAAGTGCATTTCATAGTTTTTTTTCAAACATATTTAATGATGGCCTATATAAAAATCACCAGTTAAGAAATAAATTTGGTTATATTTCAAGAAAAACGATACGTTGTTACAAGGCTTAATGTTCAAAGTTGAAACAACAGGAGTTCTCAATAAATGAGAAAATAAATAGTTGTAAGATACATAAATCATATCTAGGAATAGTGCTTACTTCCCTAACTTCCCTCCCCAAGAGATAATCATCTTCTCTGTACCTCTGTGGTGTTAGGCTGGGATAAAAGCAAAACAGCAAATGGCCACAGTCATGTAATTTCAGGTTGTTGCTGTCACACACATACACAGCACGCCCCTTCTCCCATACCCCTGAAAGACAGCCACCTGCTGTGTAATCCTATTAGTCTGAAATGAAACTGAAAGAAGAAATGGCCACAGCAATTTCGACATCTTGCTGTCAGATATATATATATATATATATATATATATATATATATATATATATATATATATGTGTGTGTGTGTGTGTGTGTGTGTATGTATGTATGTATATATATATATATATATATATATATATATATATATATATATATATATACACACACACACACACACGCATGCAGCCTGTCTTCTTACCTCTACCACCAAACGATAGCCACTTGTATATATGTCTGATATTTGAGTGTGAGGAAGGTAAAGTAATAATCACTTTAATGCTTTTCAGTGTACTGCTGCTATTCAGTAAAATGCCCCTAGACAAGCTATATTGACTTTCTATGCACACAGCTGTTTTATTGTGAGAAAAGTTAAAGTAACAATGACCACCCTTTTCCCAGTCTCCACATGACCTATAGCAATTTTCTATGTACACCCCCAAGCAGGGCCAGTTTTAGAGTAGGTGGGTCCAAGGGCAGAAGTTACAGATTAGGCTCCCTTACTAAAGGTGTCAAAATATCATTATACAGTAGGGTGTATAGAAAATGACAGACTCTCAAAAACTCTGAGAGTATACATGTTCTTTGATGCATTCAGACCTTATTTTTGAAAGATAATTACTGATTAACTTTATTTTCTTCTGCTAGTCATGTGCTCCCCAATATTGTGCATGTCCACAGATATAAAAGATCAATGATATTTTTTCACACAAGCATACACATACTAACACTGCCTTTGACAAGCCTGGTCAATCAGAAGGTGAAGATGCAAACACATGCACATGTTCATACACACAAACTCACACCATTGTCAGTCATCAGTTATCTTCACACACATCCTGTTCAGTTTACCAAATATAGCAACTTATTGTTTGCAATAAAGAAGTTTGAGTGTAATGTAAAAGAAATGAAGTATGGCCAAGTTGTTATTCTTAGAGAGACTGCAATATTTACACACAAATATACAATCATAAGTCATAGCAGTGATGGTTTTACACAGCAAGAGGTTCTCCCATTCGATTTTTGGCTTGGCTTGGGAGTACCTTCTGTGTGGAGTCTGCACGTCCTCCACATGGTTGGGTAGTGTTCGAAAGACATGCATGCGTAAATGGGCATGCCTTCGTTGAAGGTTGGGCGTCGAGATGACACCTCGGTGTTTCGTAAAAAAATCTACTGCCAATCATTAGCGGACCGGAGTTCCGCTGTGGCGATCCCTTACTGGGAAAAAGCCAAAAGACAAACAACAATATATTATGTGGTATTGCTCATATCAAGCCAGAACACTGATTGTTTAAATGTGATAAAACAACTATGAGGTAAAGTCACTTTTAACCACAGACATCCTCTGTATCCATCACTTGCCTTTATAGTTTGACTGTGTAGATCTCAGATGTCTGATTGTAATTAAAAAAAAAAGGCCTCAGGAAAGCATTTCAGCTTGTTTCATACAGATGCTCACTAGCCCAAAAATTCAAATTAATGACTTTTTACCTTTACCATAATAGCTAGGTTAGTCATTTGCACCCATATAGCCCCATTACCCAATAACTATAGCCACTTTGTCGACTGTGCAATATAATGGCCACATTAATTTAAATTTTATTTTCACATAGACAGTGGCCACAATTAAGTATTCCAACTTACTTAACACTAATGTACACTAGTGCTAGAAAACTAGAATTAATGACTGGGGTCTGGGCGTCCCACACCCCTCCTACCTATATATACCCAATCTGAGATTGTACTACAGTGGGGAAAAGGGCTAATTCATGATGCTGGCCACCTAGTTACTTTCCCAGGGAAACCGTCAATGTAGTGATCATTCACTAATTGCAGCACTCAATGTAGTTGTGTCAATGAATAGATTATATGATGGTGACATCTTTGAGGAAATAATATAGACCATTTTTATCAATGTAAGTTGGTCTTCCATTGTAAAAAATAATTTATTCCAGTTAGCAGTTAATTTGATAATTATGTCACCTAAATTATTATAATTCATTAACACCAAATCTCTAACATTAGACCTAAAAGTGATTCTAAGATATTTCATTTGCAAATTATCCCAATTAAAATTATTATAATTTTTAAAAAGGTATTTGTTTTTATTAATAAGCAAAGGATTTGTTTTACAAACATCAAACCGGAAATCCTTTCAAAAGAACCTATAGAATTAACTATATGTTCTAGTGAGGTTTCAATATCGCCACTAGTTATCAAAATATCATCTGCAAATAACTTAATTCTGTAAGTATAATTTCCATCATTTAAAAAAAATTTAATAAGTTTAATAGACCTAATGTAACTAGCAAAGGGTTCTATAATCAACACAAATAATGGAGACAATGGCCTCTCCATTTTGTGCCTTTTAAGATTTTTAAGAACTAGACAGAAAATAACCTATTTTAAGAAAGGCTAATGCATTTTTATAAAGTTTTGTTATAAGACTAATAAATTCTAGGGAAAATTATATTCTTTGAGCACTTTAAACAAGTAAGGCCAAATAACTGAGTCAAAAGCTGTATTTAAATCTAAACTTATTATTGAAAGTTCTTTCTTATTTGCTATATCTATTAATAGATTAAGTCTAATACCACTCTCTTCACATCACTGCCTCTCACTAAAACTTCAGTGGCTGGAATTTCTGCACCTTCTCCAACAATCGCAACTCCACACTACCTTTTCCATACTCAACAACCTCTCTGCCTGCCCTGCGCTCGCCTCCCATGTTACTCCCTACCCCCCCCGCCTCTCCTGAGTGCTGATCAGTATCTACTCTCAGTTTATAAACCCAAAAGGAATATTGGCAAACTACTTTACAAACACTCTGTCTCACTAAATTGGAACAAACTCCCTCTCTATGTTAGAGCCAACCTTTCATTTCCTTGTTTTAAAAAAGGAGCTTAAATCCCACCTAATAAACTTGAAATTATGCCGTTGCATTGACCACACATAGTCTTAGTCTCTTCTACTGTATAACTTGTTGCATCTCCTAACTTTATTTGATAGTAACTTCTGCTTAAACTAATCTCCTAAAAACCCTCAGTCCTACTAGTATAGCTCCCTCCCATTCTCCACACTATCTTCCCCCCACTTCATATCAATGTCTAAACATTGTCCTTCTTTTGAACAATGATTATCTTTTTGTGTTTGCTCTCATATGTAGTAAATTTTAGTCCACTACTATCAGTACAACCCTTAATGTTCATAATTGTTTCTTTTGTTTTTCTCTTTATAATTAACTGTGTATTGGCAGTGTTTATAGTAGTTTTTGTCCTGTTTGTTTATCTTTGCTTATGTTTGCTGGGGCTCTTTCGCCTTGGGTCTCCACTGAAAATGGGTTGCTTACTATCAATGCAATGCAGATAGTTAATAATCTTTTCTTTTTTACAAGTATTTTGTATTGTGATTGTTATTTAATATTTGTATATTGCACTTTCTTTTTACTTATGGTTGCTGAGGCTTTTCCCCTCAGGTCTCCGCTGAAAATTGGTTTGTTTGCAAACTCAGTTGGACTAACCCAGTTAAATGTGAAATAAAATAAATAAATAAATAAAATAAATAATATCTTGAATCCTCCTATGTAAAATAAAACCAGTCATTGTCATTTTTTATTAAACTTGGCTAAACAAGATTAAATCTTTTCACTAACCTAGACATAAATATTTTATAATCCACATTCAACAGCAAAATGGAATGATAAAAAGAGCATAACTTATGATCCTTATCTTGTTGTAAAACTGGAGATACGAGAGAAAATCTCCAAGAAGGAGGAATATTTAAAATAGATTTTCCTCCTTCAAAAGCTTTTAACAAAATGTTTAATACGTTATCGGGAATTAACTTATTATACCATCTAGACCTGAGACCTTACTAGTTTTAAGATTTTTAACTTGCTCCTTTGATTATTAAAAAGAAAATGACTTAACAATTCTAATTTTTTGTTCTTTTGTTAAATTATAATGTACATTATCTTTCAGAAAGCTATCAGACTGCTGTTATCAGGTGTTATCTTGTTAATTTGCTCATAATTTCTAAAACATTCTAATATATCTTTTAAATCTGTTGCATTTTTATTCATATTTCCATGTTTATATCTGACTTCCTTAACATGATTTATATTATTTATGTGTTTTGATCTAATGACTAATCTATGCAAACCTTTAGGGTTTATTGAATTTTCAACTCAGAATTTGCAGACCTATCATTAGGGATTAAATTAAACTTTAATTTATCTATATCAGATTGCAGAACATTAATTCTTTGTCTCACTCTTTCCTTTTACACATATACCAATTTTAATTCTGCTATATAAAAAAGCTTTCAGCGTATCCTGTAAAATTACTTCCATAACTTCATAATTATTGTTAAATTCCATAAATTGATTTAATTCATTCAAAAACATTCTCTAAAAACAATTAATGTTGATTATGTATGCAGGAAGTCTCTGATAATGAATTAAGTTATTGGGTTGTAAAGTAAGGGTAAAAGTAATTGATTGTGGTCAGTTAAAGTATATGATATTATCAACACTTCCTCTATTTTTGAATATAGACCACTAAAACTAAAAACCTTATCAATATTAGTTTGAATACCAAATCTGTATGAATAATGTGCATAATTAAGCGATTTTGCTAGTTTTAAATCATACATATCTCTTATATTCAATGAATTAATAAAATGATCTAAGTGTTTAATGACTGAAGATAGTCCAGTTTTTTTATCATTTGTGTTATCTTTATTAGATAAAATATGATTTAAATTTCCAGCTATAACCATTTCACCTTTTGCATACAGTGTTACAATGTCCAAATATTTCTTACAAATTAAGCACCAGTCCCAGGAATCCAATAGATATTTACAAAAGTATAACATTTTTTATTTATCTCTACAACCACCAATCCCAACATACCATTCTTATCAGAGTAGGTATCAACTACTTTAGGCATAGCTGATTAATTTTTCCAAAGAAAAAGATTGCCTCTTCTTTTTGATCTAAAATGAGAGCCCACTAGAATTGAAAAATCTGCAGCAGCAATCTATATAAGTCCTTGGTGAATGTGTGTTTCCTGTAAAAAAAAAAAAATATATATATATATATATATATATATATAAAACTTTATGCAAATGTAAGTAATTAATTAAGTTTAAGGCATTATTTAGACCATTAATATTTAAAGATTTGATGAAATACATTTATAAACCAACATCCAAAACAAACAGTTTAAAAGATAATATATAATGGTTTAGTACAAGGAACAAGAGCCACATTATAATATAGCTTATTATGGATAAGTACATTAAAACTAATAAAATCTCTAAAAGCATTTATACCCCCCTAACATGGAATAAAAAATCCTGGTTTGATGATATAATCATAGAAACCACTCGCTAACAACTCCATTATACTACCTAAACCCAGTCAGTTGCTGCTACTTCTTAAAATTAACCAAATAACATCATAAACCAAATAATTAAAGCACACTCATTACTGAACATATTTATGCATCATAAAATTATATAATGAAGAAACTAATGCAGAGTGAACCTTTACATTCCAAAATACTTAGCTTATAAAATTACAACTATAATCTTTATCTTGTATTCAAAGATAAGATTCCAACAAATCACATCCAAGAGTATCCATGATAAATGTCCTTGAACTCGAATGGAACCATTTGGAAAACACTAATAGCATTAGTCAGTGTAATAAACATCACTCATAAAGTAATTTAAATGAACCAGAGATTAACTTGTAAACAAGTTTTTAATACTGAAAAGATTTTATTGCATTTTCATAAAACAAGAATCTGAATTATTGTTACACAGGAAATTATACCTATCTTACTAGTTAACAGCACATATAACAATATAAAAAATAAACCAACAATGCAAAATATTTACACAGGTGCCTAAGTTAGAGAATAAAGAGTAAAAATAAAACAGAAAAGGAAGTCTACAAAGTATAAAATGAAATCATACAATAGATCAGTCATTCTTGTCCAATATTTCTACCACCTTTTGCCAATGATATAACAAGATGTAATCCTTTCTGTTCTCCAGATAGTTTTTAACTCCATCTGAAATGCAGTCAACATGATACTTCTGAAGTTCTTAAAAGATGGAGATGGTTCACTCTTCCAGTTGGTTGTAACTGTCTTGCGTGCAATAGCTAAAAGATTCCAAAGAAGTGAATACTTTGCTCAGGGTATACATTGTGGAATAGGATCATTAAACAGAATTAATGATTTCGACAACTGAAACTTATTAAGAAGTGTTTGTAAAAAGTAGTCCCAAAATACTTTTAGCAATTGACAATCAAAAAAACATGTGTTGCCAGTCTGCCTTCAATTTTGCTTTACACTTCCAACAATCCAGTTCTTGTTTAAACATTAATCCTAACCAATGTGATGTCAAAAAGACTTATGAAGAAATTTCCATGCAAATAACTTCCATTAGATTGACAATGATGTGCACTTAGGAAAAACAAGTATTCATCATTTTTCATTTTCATCAGGAGCTCTGCTATTAATTAATTTGTAATAATCCCAAAAATTCTTTTTATAATATGATTTCATGCTTTTAACTATTTTATACATTTTAGATAAGTAGCCTTTTCCCTGAAAATATGATTTGTTAAATAAAAATATATTTTATCTGATAGGTGAACTCATTAATTCTAATTTATTTATAGTATATTGCTTTAGATACCATATCGGTAACCACATACTACTATCTAGATCAAAATTATGTATAACTTGTTCCATTGTTAGAAGTTTATCAGTATGTAACAAATGATCCCAAAAAAATTAGCTCCTTTTCCTTGAAAGGTTTAATTGTAGCCACATCAAATGTACAGATACAATCCTTAGGACAGCCAATAGGATATAATAAAAAAGACCATGCCTTAATATCTAGATTTTTAGTTTTAATGTTTCAGCTATAAATTTAGGATTTATGTTTCTTCTTATCAAATGCTGTGTATTCTCTCACTATCCTGAAGAAATTATTGGATATCAAATCTGTAGGTTGCTGTGACACTGAGTGGCTTGATTGTAACCAAGTCTTTTCATAGATTTGTTTCTATCTGGCTGTATAAAAAGTGTTCAACCACACAGATAAAGTCTTTATAGCAAATGATAAGGCATAAATCTCTATCAGGTAGATGTATACCCCCTGCTTTCCAGTCATTTAGGTGATGATTAATAGCTATTCTGGGTCTACTATTAAACCATAGAAAGTTTAACATCAACTTGTTAAACTGTTTTATATATTGTTTAGAAGGGAGAATAGAAAATGCTTGACTAAAATATAATAATTTTGGAAAGATAATAATTTTAATTATGTATAATCTGTCCTCCACTGTAAAGAAAAACTTATTCTATTGTATGAGACATTTTATATGATTTAAAATTTATTATAGTTAAGAGATAGCATCTCACTTGTATCTTTAGTTAATAAACCCCTAAATTAATTTTATTATCAGAATTAAGATCATTTCTTATTTAAATTTTGTCAAGAGTTCAATAACAATTTTGTTTTGTTCCCATTGAATTTAAATCCAGAGACAGACGGAAAGTGATCAATTGACTTTAATAAAGCATCTAATGAGCTAACATGGTCATTTAGAGTAAGCAAAACATCTTCAACAAAGAGCTGAGCCTTCATTTCTAGGTTATTCCCAATATGTAAACCTTTAATGCTTGAATTCTTTCTAATATAGCATGTATATGGCTCTATATCTAAAGCAAACAACAGATGTGATAAAGGGCATCATTGCTTTGTGCCTCTGGTAATTGATATAGATGTAGAAAGACATGACCCAATCTTGACATATGCTGAAGATTTCTCATTAAGTAATTTAATTAACTGAATAAATTTAAGAGAGAACCCATATTTTTTTCTAAAGCTAGCATTAAATAGTTCTAATCAACTGAATTAAAGGCATTGTTTGTCTATTCTCACTAGGGTTATGCTGTTCTTTGTAAGATTTACATAGTCAGTTAGATAAAGTATTCTTTTAATGTTGGCATAAGTGTTTCTGTTAATAAAACCTGTTTGATCTTCATCTATTAATAAAGGAAGCTAACTGCTTAATTTTATCTGTATGGATTGTCCTGAACAGTTTGTAATCAACATTCAAAAGAGATGTTGGACTGTAAGAGGAGCATTCAGCAGCACTTATTTCTGATTTCAAAACAGGTGATATTACTGTATACTTCTAAAATGGAGGTATATCTAGATCATCCTTTACTAAGTTAAACACCTTTAACTCTAAAAATAAAGCTTCCCTAGGCAGAAGATTAAATAATTTTGGCATAATATTATCCATCCCAGGTGCTTTATTAAGCTTTACTTTATTAATCTGAGATTAAAGTTCAGACATTATTTATCAATTAACTTAATATGCTGATTCTGTAACTTAATTTTTATATTTGTCTGAAGAATAACACGTATTATATGTTGTAGTTCTAGTTTAACAATTTGAGAGTTAATATTATGGTAGTGTATTTTAAACGCCTGTAATATTCCCGCCAAATCTGAAACGTTCTTCTTAGTACCCGGTATATATACATCCTTTATCTGATATGATTTTATTATCTTTTAGTTCTATTGGCTATTCTCTTCTGATTTATTGGATTCATTGTATATGAAATAAATATAATCTTTTCTAAATCAATCATAGTTCTGTGATGTAATATTTCTAAATATTTTTTTTATTTTTAAATTCCATTTCCTTAGTTAAATGCTTCATCCCTTTTTGAATATTAAGTTTTAACTCATCAATATTTGCTTGTAACTCCACCACATCTTTATTCCATTTCTTTCTCTTATTAATGTACCAGATTAAAACTTTCCCATATAAATAAGACTTCAGTGAGTCCCATACATACAGTATATCTCTGAGGTGAATCCATTTAGGTTTGACTCAAGAAATGAATATATTTCCCTGATATAAAATTCCTTAAAATCTTTTAAACTTGTTATGTAAGATGATATTCGAGTAATAGGAACCCTTTGTCTTGCATCTACATGCAAGTCAGAAAACTCAGTCACAGAATCACAGAGAGCTCAGTCTCAAGATGTAAAAACAATCGCCAATCCAAGGTAGAAGTAAAAGATGATTTTAATAAATAAACTGAAGCCAACTTGTAGAATATAATAAAAGATCCACAAAACCAGGGTTAAGCGCTTTCATCTGGAGACTAATATTATCCATCCCAGGTGCTTTATTAAGCTTTACTTTATTAATCTGAGATTAAAGTTCAGACATTATTTATCAGTTAACTTAATATGCTGATTCTGTAACTTAATTTTTATATTTGTCTGAAGAATAGCACGTATTATATGTTGTAGTTCTAGTTTAACAATTTGAGAGTTAAAATCTTTTAAACTTGTTATGTAAGATGATATTCTAGTAATAGGAACCCTTTGTCTTGCATCTACATGTAAGTGTATTGTGGTCTGAAAGGGGACATGAAATTACCTTAACCTTGTCAAGCTTTATATTTAATTCTCTTGATATGTAGACTCTATCAGTTCTTGAATGAGAACCATGTCTATGTGAATAAAATGTAGAAAATAGTGAAACGGGTTCAGCATATATATTTATGTCAACTAGATTAAACATGTCAACGAATTCAGTCAATGCTTTTGAAGTAGCTCTTTTCCTGTGTGTGTTTATGGTGCAAGTGTCAGTATCATCCATTATACAATTAAAATTTCCAGCTGGTATTATATTTCCTTTTGAGTATCGTATGATGTTTTCAATCTGTTGCTTAACTACCTTGACTCAGAGTCCAGGGATCCACTAAAGATTCACTAAGGTATAGATTTTCCCATTCAATTGTAAAGTAGCCAACAAAGCATCCCTGAACTGTCTTGGTAAGTGTTTATAAATGTAGGCATTATGGTTGAGTTCTTTGATAAAATCATTACTTTTTAAATCTTGTCTTTTGTTTATGATGTGAACTTGTCAAAATTGTATAATTACTAATACTAAATTTGTTTAAGTCTGCTTGTAAAAGGTGTGTCTCCTACAAAAATATAAGTTGTGGATTTAAATTTTTTAAGTATTTAATCAAACTACTTCTTTTACAACTATTATTTAAACCATTTACAGTAATGGAGATGCATTCCATAACTAAATTATGATTTACAGAACTTCCAGGTATATGTAAGTGGCATAATCGGACAGAAAAAAGTAAGAAACATATATCCATGTAAATAGAATGATTTAACTACTTGCACTATAACAGTATTATTATTAATATACTAAAGCACCCAAAAAAGAAAACTAAGATAAAAGATTAAATGTTGAACTAAAAACATTCTGTACAATCTATGGAGGAAAAGGATTCCCTACACTTGAATTTCCAAGCCATCCAAGTGCACTGTGTAAAGCCCTTTCTAACCTGTCCCCAGGTTTGAATATCTAAAAACATTATATGCCATAAAAGGTAAACAAGTATTAGTAGTAGTTATCTAATTAAGTGATGTGTACAGAAGAACAGTTTCTTATAAAAATACCATCACTTAAATATGCACTTAAACTTAAATTTGCAGTGACTATAATGAACATATTTAATATCCCATGTGTATAGGTTCATAGGTGTTTACTAGTCTAATGGCCCTGGAGCCATTACAAGCCTAGCCCATAGGATTGCCCTGGCATAGTGCCACCTGACCTTATTTCCTAGTGCCTCTGTCAAGTAGAGCCACTGGAGTGATCCCTGGGGTGAATTTTCTATTTCCTAAACACTCCTCAAGATTTCTGTTGAAGAGGGCCAGTGAGGTGCTCTGCTTGACATGTATGGGAAGTCTATTCCATAGCATGGGCAGTCTCTGGGTTATGAACCTGTGCCTACAGCATGTTCTGTTGATTGTAGTAATGAGGTTGAGGTCTCTAGAGCATGTGGTGCAGAGGGATTGGGATTTCTTTATATGCAGCATTTCTAACAGAGCCGGGTCAGACATAGCTTTGTAAGTCAAGCAGCCTCTAAGTAGGCAATATGAGATGGAGAATAGTTGGAGTTTTGTGAGTCTGTCCATGTAGGGCAAGTGATTAAGGCCTATGATCCTCTTTGTGAGGTACTTTTGTGGCCTCTCCAGTTGTTGCAGGTGTCTGGTGAGGTACATGCCAAATGGGGCATTGTACTCGATGATTGGCCTAATGAGGGAAGAGTAGAAGGAGACAATGACCTCTTTCTTCCTGGATGCAAAACCCTTAGTAATGTGATGTGCCACATAAAAGGACTTTCTGACCAAAATAGCAATGTGGTGGTCAAAAGAGAGGTTGATGTCAACCTGTGTTCCCAGATATCTTATAACACTTTCTGTGTTCAGTGGACTACCATCAACGTGGTAATTCAAGGGAACTGGGTTTTTCTCTAGGGGGATGATGGCACATTTTTTTGGCATTGAGCTTAAGGCCATGGTTCAGACACCAATCATTGATCTCATTGAGGCCTTTCTGTAGGATAGCAATATCACTTGGGGAGATAATAATAGCTCCCAACTTGCAATCATCTGCAAACTTTGTCAGCCAGAGTCCCTTCATGTTGGCCTGGACTTCAGAGAAGTAGATACCAAACAGGAGAGGACTCAGGACTGAACCGTGTGGGACTCCACTCATGACTTGTTGGCAGTCTGACTTGGAGTCAGCTACTTTCACACTGTGGGTTCTAGCTGTGAGCCAGTTTGCAACCCAGCTAGTGATATAGGGGTTGATCCCTAACTTAGTGAGTTTTTCTGTGATTCCTGAGTGGGGAATAGGTATCAAAGGCCTTGGCCAGATTAAGGTAGGCTGTATGAACCCCCTTGCCTTCATCCACAGCTCTGGTGACTGACTCAAAGAAGTCAATCAAGTTGAGCAGGCATGATCTACCCTTCACAAAACCAAACTATGTAGGATCCAGAGTTTGGAGATTCCCTATATCCTTGTTTATTAAGTACATGATGATGCGATCCATAGCTTTGCATATCAGACTCATCAATCTAATTGAGTGATAATTCCTGGGGTCTGTAGTCCCTTCTCCTTTGTGGAGAGGGATGACTGTAGCAATGTGCCATTCTGTAAGGACAAAGCCTGAGGTGAGGCTGTCATTGAACAGACAACACAGGTGAGGTGCCAGTTCACTCTGTAGTTCATGTAGAACACAGCCAGGGATATTGTCAGGTCCCATAGAAGCTGTATTCTTGGCCTTGGATGGTGCTGTTTTAACCTGTGCAGCAATAATACTGGGTGCCTGGCAATCTACTGGTATTGTGATTGGTCCTTTGGGGGAGGGGTAAAGTTAGCTCTGAATCTGTCAGACAGTATATTGGCAATATCTGTTGGCTCGGTATAGGAGGAACAATTGTACAGTAGCTTAGAGCAAATCTGGGTATTGTCATGGAGATTATTTACAGAACTATAGAAGGCCTTGTTGTTGTTTTTACTATCTGCTGCAATTCTGTTTTCATAACTAGCTTTAGAGGATTTGATGAGGGATCTCAACCTTTTGTTAAGGCTGATAAGGGAGTTTTTCCAGTCTTAGGACTTCCCTTATTCTGCATCAGTTTCCTCCTTCTGTTGTAGAGTTTGTTTATGGCAGGGGACCACCATATTGGCTTCCTTTTTTTTGAGGAGAGCATCTTGGTTCTATTGGGTGTGGTGAGATCCATGCATTTGTGTACATGTTCGTACAGTGCATTGGTGTATGATTCAGCAGTCATGCAACTATTCTCCATTTGCATGGCTGCAGTGAAGTTAGCCATCTCTGTTTTTAGAAGCCCAAAGTTAGCTTTGGAGAAGTTTTTCATGAGGGGGTGGATTTCCAAGGTGATTAGTTTGTGGTCAGATCTAACCAGGGAGGAGTTGACTATTGGTGTAGAGCAACCGTCACCCATGTTAGTAATGACCAGGTCAAGGATGTTGCTACCTCTAGTGGGGGTAAGAACAAGCTGGTCCAGAGCATTGGAATTAATGAATTCCAAAAAGCATTAGGCAAGTGTATTGGTACATGTGTAATTTTCCCAGTTAATGGAGGGGTAGTTGAAATCGCCCAGTATGAGAGTGTTAGTTTGGACCCTAATATTCTCCAGGGTGCTTAGGAATGTGGTGTGTGAGTCTTGGGACATGGTTGGGGACCAATAGCACACTATGACTTGAATTGCTGTCTTACCCTACGTTAGCTGCACCTGAAGCATCTCAGATGCATTATGTTGGGCTACCAGTCTAGAGGTGTGTGCATCCTTTATGAATATGGAAACACCACTGCGTTTGGAGTTTTGGTCCAAGCTCTGGAGCCAAAAGGTGTGGAATGAGTAATAACCTGGTAGTGCAGATCTGCTTTCTACTGCCCTGTACCAGGTCTCTTTTACAGCACAAATGTTGATCTTCATTTTAAGAAGTGCTTCAAGTGTGTGCATTTTGAGATTTAGACTTCTAGTGTTGAGCAGCATAACTCTCAGATTGCATTTGTTTGTAGCTGTTACGGTGGTAATTTGGTCTTTGGAACACCACCTAAAAAAAGCATTATAGGGGTGGCAAGAGCCTTGGCCAGTATCCGGAAGTCCAGGGGTGACATGCAGGCCATCTTTGGCAAAGTATCGAGGTCTGTCAGTCATGTCATCCCAGGCAGATACTGGATCCCCTTAGAATGACAACAGAAACTTAGCCAATTGCTGAAATCAATCATTTTCTGCTTGTACTGTGGTATCATTCAGGGCAATGGTAGGATGCTTCTCAGGGTTAAGGTCATACCCGTCTGGGCTACATAATCCAAGAGCTCCTCCATGTGTCTCTTCATGGAGTCCAGAGATGTACGTCTCAAGTCATTCACACCCACATGTACAATGACAGAGTCATATTTGTACCTGTTGTTTTTTTTTTTTTTTTTTTCAAAACAGGTTTATTGTTTTAACATATAAGAGAAATATCATAACAATTTTATACAAGTAATTAAAAATAGGTATTATTATAATATTCAACAAAACAACTAAAGTATTTACAAAGACATCCACTACAATCAGATCAATTAATTAAACTAAAATACCATGCTATTGAAATTAGAATTTTTTTTAACAAATTTTGTAAATTATCCCATACAATATAATAAGATGTTTTCTATTTGTTCTTGTCCTAATTGTGTTTATTTCCATATGGCACACTATATTCATAACATTTTTAAATTCATTGAACGAAGGAGGTGTATCTGAAATCCAATTTCTAGTTATTATTTTCCTAGCCACTGCTAGAATAGACCATAACAAGGGAAGCTTAACCTTTTTAACACTTTGAGGTACAGGTGTGTTGAATAATATAAGAGATTTAGAAATAATGAAATTATCTATAAAAAGAGCCTGCAAAAATTCATTAATTGACTTCCAGTATTCTTTCAATTTTATACAGTCATAAAACATATGAGCCCAGTCAGCATTAATTTCTACATTACATCTCTTACATAAATTATCTTTATTATTTATTTTATTCATCATCAAAGGTGTATAAACAGATCTATGTAAAAATTTCCATGTATAAAGTCTCCAGACAATGGAAGACGTAGTTCTATAAGCAGATTCCAATATATATTGTTTATCTTGTTGATTTGGTGGGTCCCCATTAATAGAAGTGAAATAATTCCAGTATGAATCTACACTGTAAAAGTTTCTTGTCTGATAATTTTATGTATGTATGAAAGTTTACCTTTATCAGAAACTTTATGTTGTAAATTTAATATCAAGTAATCAATCAGTGTTGGAATAGATTCTTTAACTGTTATAGACATTAGATCTATTTTATTAATGAGATGTTGTCTAAAGGTCTGAACCTCTAACCAGCAAGTTTCTCTTAGATCAAATTCTTGTTTTAAGAAATCTAGATTTTTAACTTTATTATCAGATATCAACTGATACCAGTACTTTAGATCATTATCTATAGCTAAATGAGTTCCTTCAGAAGTAGATGACAAAAGCATACCCTGAGTATACATTATAGGGAATATAATAAAATTCCATTCCCTATACTTAGGGTTCATGAATATAAAGTTACGATAGCTAATAATAATATTTAATGTGTAACAAACCATATGTTTAGGTGTAATAGGTGAAGTACAAAATTCCTTTAGTAACCATAACATGGAGTTTACAATCATATTTTTATGTGTTAAGGAGATTTTCATGAAGTGCATACTAATTAGCTCCCAATAATATTTCCATTTTGCGACATATGACTGATCTATTAATAAAGTAATAACTTTTACAATAGAAGAGATAGTATATAAATTAAAGTCTGGAAAAGAAATACCCCCTTGAGACCAGCTATTAGTATGTTTCTTTAATGCAATCCTAGGTCTATTAGGTGCCCATAGGAAATTTAACATTAGTGTATTCAGTTTCTTGATAATTATTTTTGTAGGTGGAAGTATTATTGATTGTATTAAGTATAAAATCTTGGGGAATATTATCATTTTAATAATTGTAAGTCTCCTCCATAGTAAAAAACATATTATTCCAGGTATTAAAAAGATTTTGTATATTAAGAAAACAGGTATTATAATTATTATATATAATAGATTTAATATCTTTAGATAGTATTATACCTAAATAAGTTATCTGACCTGAATTGGGTACATATTTAGTAAAATCACTAATGAGAATATTTTTCGTGTATATATAGGTAGTATTTTAGTTTGTTCTTCATTGAATATTAAACCAGAAATACTTTTAAAATTCATAATTTTATCAAATAGAGACTGCATAGAAGAATTAGATCCTGCTGATGTAATTAGAACATCATCTGCAAAAAGTTGAATTTTGGATGTTGTATTTTCATCTATTTCAAAACCCTCTATGTCAGTACTGTTTCTGATCAAATTAGCCCAAGGCTCCATTACTAAAGTGAATAATAGTGGAGAAAGTGGACATCCTTGTTTTGTACCTTTAAGAATGGGTATTTTTTGTGAAACATATGTTCCTACCTTAATATAAGCCAACGTTCCTTTGTATAAATGCTCAATTAGATTTACAAATGCATCTGAGACGTTTGTGCACTTCATTAAGGTAAACAGATAGTCCCAACTTACTGAATCAAATGCTGAACTTGTATCAAGACTAATAAGTGTTAAATCTTTCTTTTTCCTATTTGCAAAATCTATTAATGTTAAAGTTCTTCTTATATTATCAAAAGTATTTCTATTTACAATGAAGCCTGTCTGAGCTATATCTATAATGCCGGGAATGATTGTCTTCAATCTATCAGCAAAAATATTCATAAACATTTTATAATCAACATTAAGTAATGAGATGGGCCGATATGAAGAACATCTAGTTGGATCTTTATTAGGTTTTAAAATTGGCGAAATAAATGTATATTGCCAAGATGGGGGGGGGGTTATTAACTCAGTTTGGGCCAAAATAAAAACCTTATGTATTAATGGATATGTACTTTTAGAAAGGATTTTATATATCTCTGGTATAATACCATCATTACCCGGTGCTTTGTTTGATTTAAGCTTATTTATTTGTGTAATAACTTCTGTATATGAAATACTCTTGTCCAATAGTTTAATCTGCTGTTTATTAAGCTTTTTATTCATGTTTGTGGTTATAAACTCCTTTATTTTATCTTTAGGTTCCATGTTAATGTTATTATGGTTAATTTTGTGAAAGTGATTTCTAAATTCATCTAGTATTTCTGGTATACTAGAAACATTCTTCTTTTTCCTTAGAGAAAATATTTCTTTGATATGGTTTTGTTTATTCAACCTTTTGTTTTATTTTTAAGTCTATGTAAGTATTTGGGGCTTATTGAATAAGACAAAACTTGTATTTCTCTAAAGTTATTTTAACTTTATGAGTTAAAATTTCTTTGTATTTCTCATTTAGTTTGTTTATTTCTTCAATAACTTTCTTGTCCATAATATTTTCTTTATTATTATGTTTATAAGAGTCTAATTTACTTTGAATATCTAACAATTCCTTATCCCAATATTTCCTTTTATTATTATACCATCTGATACTTTGTCCATATAGATATGATTTTAAGGCATCCCAAACATAAACAATGGAGACTTCAGGAGTATTATTTATGTCTAAAAATGTTTTACTTCTGAAAGTATATATTCTTTATAGTCTTTTAGTTGAGTTAAGTATGCTGGTATCCTTTTGATCTGAACATTGAGTATTTTTATCATGAATTCAAAAACAATTGAATTATGATCAGATATAGGACATGAAATGATTTTGGAATTAATTAAATCTGTTACCATCTGGTTAGAAATAAAGACCCTATCTATTTTGAATAAGTTTTGTATCTGTTAGAAAAAAAGGTGTATGGTAATGATTTTGAATCTATCTGATTATTAATATCATTCAAATGATAAGAATTAGCAAAATCTTTTAAATGTTTTGCATTAGATGTAATTCTTCTTTTCCTATAGTGGTAGTATCACTTTCATGTAGTATACAATTAAAGTCACCAGCTAAAATAATATCTCCTATAGAGAATGATATGATCTTATCAAGATGATGTTTCACTGTATTAATACCAATTCCAGGTATCCAATATACATTAATTAAAGTGTAAGTCTTCCCATTAATTTGTATTGTAACCATACAAAACATTCCTTTGTCATCCTGATAAGACTTAATGGTTTTAGGAATGGGCATACTTTTATTCCATAAAATAGCCACTCCTCTTTTTTCTGAGTGTGCTCTGAACTAACCAATACTGTATATTTGTTTGTGGCTAGTTTATCAATATATTTTTTCAAGAGATGGGTTTCTTGCAGGAAGACTAAGTTGGCCTTATGTAAATTAATGTATCTTATTAGGCTTGCCCTTTTACATGAATTATTCAATCCATTAATGTTTAAAGAAATTCCTTTTAAAGATGTCATTTGGCATTTTTAAAACTTAAGAATCTTATGATCAAAATAACAAATAACAAGATAAGTAATGTTACATCTCCTCCTTTAGGTGTACCTTTAAATATAGCTGTATTTATTGAATCTCTTATGGGATTTTGTATAGGATTCAATTTTGTTTGTAGTGACAATGAATGTACAAAATATATTGTGGATGTCAAAACTATATACAAATAACAATGAACAAGTGAAAATAATGTAAGGATTAAACCTTGCATCCAGCCTGGAGTTATAAACTCCAACTTAGAGCAGTATTTACCACTCAAGTTAACCCCCTACCCTAAGCAGCAGAACCTCAGCTACCACCTTATCAATTTAATACTAGTTATATTTAACTGAGGTTAACAGTTTTCAATTCAATTATCTAGCAAGACAAGACTACACATTTGGTAAAAAAGCATCATATAAACTAAAATAAACCTTTTAAAAAAAAAAAACTGTTCATACTACTATATACATCTATGTAATATAAAACACTTGTATTCAAATAATCTTGATGTTAGAAATCAAGAGAAGAGAAAAATAAGTTCTAACATTCATTTAAATCAAAAACTTTGGCTAATATGATTCAGACATTACATATATTAAGATGCATCTATTTTCTGTTATGTAAATGCAATTAACAGCTTCCAAAAAATCTTGAATTGCTTGTATATGAGCATTTACTCAAACTCATTATTGTCAATAGAATAAAATATTGTATTCATAGAAATTGTTATAAATCATACTGCATAGTTATGCAGATTCTCAGAAACACATATACATATATACATACACACACACACACATATATATATATATATATATATATATATATATATATATATATATACATATACACACACACACACACACACACACATATATATATATATATATATATATATATATATATATACACACATACACACACACATACACACACACACACACACACACACATACACACACACACATACACACACGCACACACACACGCACACACACATATATATATACATACACACACACACACACACACACACACACATACATATATATATATATATATATATATATATATATATATATATATATATATATATACATATGCATACACATACTACTTGCTGTCCCTACAATAAATCTGTCTGCTTTATACAAAATAATGCACAGCAAACACATTTTAGTAACCAGATTTTACAACCATGCTATACTACTGCTTTAAAATATATCACATGACAATTTCTTCCAGAATAGAGTTATAAAATTATTTATGCTTGTCAATCAGATGAATTAAATGAGTTACAGTAATGTATATGTTTGGAACATAAGTTTTTAACACAGATTATTAAGCTGCTGCTAAGTAGATTTTCAAAAACACTTGAATAAATGTTTCATTTTCTATGCCTTCTAAAATAAGACATTTACTTACTACAAGAAACTGTATCATTTAAACTCATTATAACTGACATATTTTATGAATTATAACATAGATATTTAAGTAATTATATAAAATAACTCACATTTAGATGTTAAAGAGTTCATTTTCCTTCACATAGTCACATTTGCATCATTTCTATTTCCTGGTAGAGTGTTATTCCTGAATCTGTGATGTGTCAGTGTGATATCTAGGTCAAAGGTTAGACTAACTGCTTTCAGCTTCTCTGTGAGAATTCTGAGAGTTGAAGCTTTTGAAGTAGCTCATGGACACTGTGCATGAGACAGCCCACATCCCAGATTGTCTCTCAACATTTTGGCGGGAAACTTATTAAAAACTAGTGACAAACATTCATTTAGCAGTGTAAATGCATCTAAACATGACAAAACCTTCACAATGTATTTTACAGGTTATTACAGCCTCTATGTAAGTGAAATTAAGCCCAAAATTATTAATAAGTAATAAAACTCAATATTTTTGTCCCAACTCAATTTTTATGCAAATCTTATTATTTACTGTGTCTATATGATCAAAATCATTTCTATATATTAATAAAGAAAAGAAAAAGAGAGTAGAAAATAAAAGGGTGTAAGGCAGAAATAAAAAAAATGTAAGAGAAAGCTATAAGAAGTATATACAATGGAATATTACTTACTGTTTATATTAATAGAGTTAAAAATTAAACATATTATTTACTATTATTTAGTTGTAATTATTATTAGTTAAAGCATGACAGATTATTTACAAACAAGCATAAGCAGTATAATCAAGAAAGTATAATTAGGAATAGCATTTGAAGAACATATAAACTTTTTACAAGGAATAAATATGTTACTATTCTATTAATCATATTTTCATTACTCTTCTCTCCCTGCCCTCCCCCACCCTTTACTCACTACATAATATAAATAGAATGTCATTGTTTAAACAAAGAAAAGAAGAAAAGGAGAAGAAAAAAAAAAAAGATAAAGAAAAAAATGTATCAAATTACTGACCTTACTTCTCCTTTTCAGAAAGAGAAACAAGTTGAATCATAGCTTGCTATTAAATCTTCAGATATTTTGACTGGTTATGAAACAAAACATTTCTTTGCACACAGAGAATTACTTTGATTAAATCTTTTTCAAAATATTTGTGGCTTCTTGGAAATGCAGGAACTATATTTAAAAAGATTAATAATGAAATAAAATGATGAGAGAGAAAAAAAAACATAGAACAAATCATTTGTTTTTTAGTCTCTTCTTCTTCTCTGAAGTCTTCCACGAAGTTTCAGTTGCCAGTCTCTTTATTGAAGGACTAGCCCATTCCATTTCCTCTATTTTATCCAAAATCTTATTTTTTTTGATAAACAGTAAAGCAGAGTCTAAGTCATCGAAAATTTTAGGACCATCAGGAAGGAAGATTTTAAGCTTGGCAGGAAACAGAAGGTATGTTTTAAACTGTGCTTTTTTAAGCTCCCTTATTAGTGGCAGAAAAACTTTTCTTTTAGCTATTACCATGGAAGAATAGTCATTGTCAAAACGCACAGTTGTCTCATTAATCTTAACAGGAGCTTTAGCCCAAGCAGATTTAAGAACCATCTCTTTATCAAAAGATGATAGAAATCTAACTATAACTGATCTAGGATACTTTTTGTTAGAGTTAGTATTAGCTATAGATCTATGTGCTCTTTCGATACCAAAAGAGAATGCTTCTGGTAAGTCTAAAGTTTTAGGGAGCCGTGTTGTTAAAAAATAAGTAATATTGTTACCTTCAATATTTTCTGGCAGTCCAAAAATCCTAATGTTATTGCGCCTAGATCTATTTTCCAGGTCATCCAGCTTTGTTTGTAAATGTGTATTTTGTTTCAGCAGAAACTCAATGTTGATTTCCTCTTCTTGGATTCTATTTTCCATGTCATTCACAGCTTCTTCTATGCCTGTCATCTGGATCTTCTGTTGTTGCAGGTCTATATGTAACAAGTCTATTTGTTTTGTAGTTTTTTCTATGAAGGTGTCTATTTTAGTATCCATTTTATCCATCTTAGCAGTAAGTTGCTGGATTATAATTATCAGAGACTGAAGTTCTTTCTTGATGCTGGAGTCTTGAGAATTTGTCTTACTGGAACTCATTTCAGACTGATAAACTGACAGGAAAATTTCCAAAGTGATTTCTGACAGGAATATTGTTAAGATTTCCTTTCTTTTTTAGATATAGTTCAAGAACTATATAAAACAAACATATTTAGAAAGAAAATTACTTCAGAAATTAATTTTTTAAGTAATTAATTCCTGTCAGTGTAATGAAATTGGTGGAGCTGAAGAAATCTGCTGCTATCCTGTGTTCATCCTTGGCCACGCCCCCATTTGTACCTGTTGTTGAGTGCGTGCATTATGTGGTGGATCCTGGCACCTGACAGGCAGCTGACTGTTACTTTCTCCTTATTCAACCTAGTGAGTGGAACATCAGTGTCTCACACTATCGAGTCACCTATGACTAGTGTGTTGGGCATGCTGTTTTGCCTTAGGGCCTTTGGTTGAGTAGCACACTGTTTAGGAGAGTTGTGTGTCTCGTGATTAGTGTTGTGTTGTGGTCGGGTGCATTTCTGTCTTGGAGGTCTCTGCTGTTTGGATAGATTTTTATTGAGAGTCTCCATGAAGGAGGGTGTATGGTTTGTGTTTTTATGCAAAGGCAGTGCTGGTGTGTGTTCTGGAGGGCTGTGTGTTCCATGTGGTGTGGTGCAAGTGTTGACCTTATACTCTTGACCAGCTATTATGGTCTTGGATGGAGAGTGCGTGGCTTCCAATTTGGATATATAAGTGCATCTCTCACAAGTCAGTATTGGGAGGTAAGAGGAGAGAGTTGTCAGTGTACATGAGGCAGTTGCTACATTGCCTCAGGATGCCCAAGTTCACCAGGTTAATAGGAGAAAGCACAGGGAACTGACCTTTAGACATGCCTGGAGGGGTGGGCATTAATACATACTGGAGCTGTTTCCTTGTAGAACGTTTAGTGCTGGTAGCACTTTTGTGTGCTACAATAATTGCTACAAGAAGGCTGGTAAAGTGCTAAACTAATAAGCTAGTAAAAGTGCAGGAGAGGAGAGAACTAGCAGATCTAAGGGAAAAATTGAAGAGCAGGCTTTGGCACCGCCCAGAAGCTTACAAACAGTCCTGGATACAGCAAATCTGTATCTGGACTAAATTAGTTACAGGAAAGGTAGGAAACAAGTGCAGATGTGGACTTTTAAACCAGAAATTTGAAAGAGATGGAAAAAAACTGCCCAAACGGCCAATAAGCTACAATTTCTGAGCCAGAAACCACTCCTCTTGTGGTAGATAGGCTACCTAGTGCTTACCACTCCCACTGATAAGCTAGAAGGCTTCCCTCCAACACAGAAAGGCTTGGGGGGGCTCAGATGCTTATAAACAGTCCTGGATACAGCAAATCTGTACCTGGACTAGACTAGCTACTGGAAAGGCGGGAAACAAGTGCAAATGTGGGCTTTTAAACCAGAAAGTTGAAAGGATAGAAAAACTGCCCTAACGGCCAAGAAACTACAAATTATGGGCCAAAAGCCACTCCTCTTGTGGTAGATTAGACTACCTAGTGCTTAACCATTCCCACTGATAAGCTAGAATGCTTCCCTCCAACACAGAAAGGCTTGGGGTGGCTCAGAAGCTTACCAACAGTCATGGATACATCAAATCTGTATCTGGACTAGACTACTTACAGGAAAGGCAGGAAACGAGCTTAGATTATTTTTTCAGAAAGCAGCTAAAACAGCACTAAAAACAATTCAAGTGCAGTGCAAGCTAGCACACTTGAGTGCATAGCAGTATTAAAGCAAATACAGTTTAAATAAATGCAATTTATTCAAAATGTATTCTGAACTAAATTAATTTGTTTTATTCAACTCTGAGCAGTTAAAAAGTGCCAAAAAATATACTTATCAGCTGAGAAGCGCATGCAGTCAGAACATAATGGGATTTTTTTTTTGTTAGTAAAGTGCAAGGGGAGGAAGGAGGAGCAAAAGTTAATTCAAGGTTAAGAACCTAAGTGGGTTGGCCTTCTCAAATGTTCTCTCTCTATTAGGTAGGATACACACTAGACTGGGAGGAGTGTCCCAGATCAAATTTACAGTAGGGGTGGGGAACTGCAAAGCCACCAACTATAATAAAAACCCAAGGAATAGGGTGGGTAGGAGGGAGAAAACCTGTTTCAGAAGAGATCAGAAACAAAAAATGCCAGCAAATATATAAAATAATTCAGTCAGGCAAAAATTAAAACAATGCAGAATTCTGAAAAGTTAAAGTGCCAAGAATTATACTTATCAGCGATTATAGTTCCAGATTGTTTGATAGCACTCTTCATTCAGAACACGGAGTTTCTAACATTGTATCACTGTTAACGTCTAAAAAGGTTAAAAAATAACAGTCTTAACATTCTTTTTACTGTTGATATTAAAAGCCAAAAAAGAACTAGGTCTATTATAAATAAATTTAACATAGATAAAGTAGCTAATAAATAAATTTAAATGGGCTTGCAGAATGATTTTTGTTAAAGTGTGTATCACTCTAAATAGCCAGACAGCTATTAGAGCTGAAGTTTAGCTTGCTAGCTAGTGCGGTTGCATCATTTGTGACTTTGTTTCATTTTGACCAAACCACACTTTTGTGAAGGGGTTTAGACCATGGAACCACGCAAGCTCATGGGAAAAGCTTCAAAAAGGGAATTAAGGAGTTTTAACATGATATTTCATCAGAAAACAACAACAAAAAAAGATAAGTAAACACTTTTGAACACTTCAGAATTAGGGCTCAAGCTTGCAGTGTTTCCTTTCACATAACTGCTGCACAAGTAACATTACAGAGCACTTAAACACACTTTAACTGTATAAATCTTGTACTCAAAGAACAAAATTAAAGAAATAAAAGCATTTTAACTACAGATTTAAATATATATACTTGCAGCACATTATTCATTTTAAAACCTATATAACAATTACTTTATAATAATGGTACATTTTAATAATTTTAAACTGAAAACTCACCCCCTCCTAAACACACAAGCACTCAGACTGTTATAGAGTACACTAACACATCTATGTTTAGTAAATTGCTTTAGCGTGAATTAAGATTATTGATAAGACTATATATATATATATATATATATATATATATATATATATATATATATATTTATATTTAGGATCTGTACAGATCCCCAATGGCACTTTCTGCAGAAGCAGAAATCATTGAACGTACATAACCGAAAGTGCTGTTCACCAAAGCAGCACTTTCGGTTATGTATGCTGGTTGTGCCGGTCTCACTACGGTGTGGTTAAGGGAGAATTCCCTTTTCTCCACTGTAGTGCGACCTCGGAGTGAGAATATAAAAGTAGGGGGTGTGGGGGCACAGCCCCCCACATGGGGGGGTGCAGTGGGAGCTTACCCCCTGCATAAAAGAAGATTTATTGTTTTTTGGGGGGTTTTTCGAACAGACTTTAACGAAAGCGCTTTTTCGGTGAAAGCGCTTACGTTAAAGTGCATTCGGTTATTGTGGATTCAGACTATTGAACTTTCGTTCAATAGTCCTAGATCCATATATATATATATATATATATTACTTTTAATAGACTGTGCTAAAGGTTAAATATTTTGTTGAATGCATTTAAATGAAGACTGTTTTAACAAAAGTAAGTGAACCCAAGTGAAAAGAAGAGAATACAAAATCTTTTACCTTTTTTTCTTTGTGATTTATGAGTAAAGTGTAAATTCTTTTTGGTGAGTTTTGAATGTGTAACAGATAATAATATAAATAAATAACTTTTGCCTAATGTACTTTTTCTTATCTTTTAGTTTTTTCTTGTTCTTGTCAACTCTTTCCAGTTGTTTTTTCCTCAGATTGGCAGTTAAAGTAAGGCAATTCATTTCTTCTGTTTTATCTAAAATATTGTTGTTAGATATGAAGCAGGTGAGTCCAGTGTGTCAAAGGTTTTGGTGCCATCTGAAAATATTTTAAGTCTTGCAGGGAGCAAAGCATGAACTTTAAGATGTTTCTTTTTAAGTTCCTTAATTAATGGTAAACATTCCCTTCTTGTAATCACTGCAGATGGGTAATTGCTATCAAACCTTATGGTGTTGTCATTAAACTTGATTGGAGAGTTAGCCCATTCTGTTTTTAATACAAGTTCCTTATCTTGAGAAGAGAAAAAGTGTACAGTAGATCTTGTATTAGTTTGCCTTGTTAGAAAATGAAGCAGTTGCCAATAACCTGTGAGCCTTCTCTATACCAAAAGAGAGGGACTCCTGTAGATTTAAGATGCTAGGCAGCCAAGATGTGAGGAAGATAATTATGTTGTTTCCCTCTGCTTATTCTGGCAAACCATAAAAACATAGAGTGTTCCTTCCTGATCTATTCTCTAGATCATCAATTTTACCGAGTAGAAAATTATTTTGCTTTAAGAGATGTTCCACATGAAGCTCTTGTTCAGTTACTCTATCCTCCAGGTCATTTAGGGAGTCTTCCGTATCAGCAATCTTGGATATGTGCTGTAAAACCATTTCTTTCAACAGTTCCATTTGTTTAGTGTTCTCTTCTTTGAAAGAATCCAGCTTACTGTCTATTTTATCAATTTTTATGGATAAATCATTCATAGTGGTAAGCAAGGCTTGCAGTTCTTTCTATATGGGCTGGTCCTGTACATTGCCTTTGGAGTATCTTGTCTTAAGGAAATATCAGTGTACTTTTTGAGAAGATTTTGACAGAAAAATCAGCAAATAAAACAATGATATTGCAGTATAGTCATCCAGGAACTATAAAAAAAAATTAATCCAAAAGTTGCATAAGTTAAATGGTTTTGGTTTTTAAAATTTTCTGTCAGAAATGCATATTAGACAGCAGAGCTGAGAGAAAGTGCTGTTAACCAGCCAGCATCATGGCGACTTGTAAACAAGTATTAAAGGCTCCCAGAACTTAAGTTAATGTGTTTAGAACACAAGCATTTAGCATTTCAATGTATATTGTTTCCTTTATATACATTTAACATTAAAACATTCTAACAGTTCCATCACAGTAATGATCCCTATATTTTCTTACATCATTTCCTTTTCTTTTTAGTCTCTTATCATATAATGTTGTTAAACATATAAAGAGTAAAAATTAAGGATCTATTAGAGCAATACATTCTCCCCAGTATATCTAGTAAAATAAGAAAATATCTGCATCTAAAATCCAGAATATTTTAACAACAAATAGCAAGAGGCAATAAATCACTGTGGAGGAAAAAAGGTATTATTTACTTACCAGTCTAAAAGTCTTTGACAATGTAATGACAAGATATCAGTGACATTTTAGAACATATAAACAGAGACATATAGATCATATATAAATTCTTAGACTAAGAACACAGTGTATATTTATAAGCGTGTCTGAGCCACCCCCAAAATAATGTGTTTTAGCTCCTTTAACTAACTTTCAGCCCTCTAGTATGTGTCTTCATTACTAATTATGACAGTGCTAAAAATATTTTCCACACTATTATAGCAAACAGTGAAAATAATTACTATGTTTACTTTATTTCCTTGCACTATAAACATCAATAGAAAGATGACTATAAATAACAAATTTTAAAACAATGCTAACTCATGAATGACTCATCCTACTGAGCATCAAATAAGTAATAAGGTATTGCTCAATAGCAGTGTTAAGTTTAGATATCTGGGAGAGTCAGCTATCAAAATCCTTAAGCTTATGCATATGAAATCACTTGTAACATGACATTCAGATAAAAGTTAATAAATATACTACAGATATTCTTATAAGTATCTATCAGAAACAAAAGTCTTTTAACTAAAAACTTCTGCAAATGTAACACAAACAGTTAAGGAAAGAAAAGCGTTTACATTCTAAAAAAAAATCTATATACATACAAGTCCTTCGAAATTTGCAATAATTGATGCAGTCTAAAGTTATTATTTACTTAAATTTACTTATAAAGCATCACATATCACATTTAGATATCAAAAGGTGATGCAAATCATTAAGATATATTAACTATTGAACTAATAAGCTTAAACTTAAAATCATCTCAAATACTAAGCACAGGATATAAAATGAATGCACTGCTTAAAATATGAATAAATATACAAAGAGTAAAGCTTCATTTTACTTGATTGGTCTTCTTTGCTGCTCATTTAAACATTCTGTTCAGTTACTTCCTATTTCTGAGGAAGTCAAAGGTCAAGAACCACTTTTGTCTGCAAGGAACAGTCCAAAATGAACCCGGGTAGCTGCAGTGAGTGAAACAAGCTTGATGCAGTTTAAAACTGCATTCTGTTAAGGCAACAGTGTTCAAAGTAGGAAAATAGTGTAAAATGAACTTGTTTTGTTGTGAAAAGGCTTGTGATCAGATTAGATGAACCACAATTTAAAAAAGGCCATTTATGGTGTTTTAAAGTAAACAAGTTGAATTTAGTAATTCATTGCACTTGCACAATCACTATTTACACACAGCACTCTAAATTATTATAAAGCCCTTTCAGTTAAGTAAAATAATTGGAAATAAATATTCAAAAGGGCAGCCAGCATTTACTATTACAGTTTAAGTGAAGTTTCACTACCAGAACAGTAACACTCATTCAGAAGCTATCCTGAAAATCATAGTAGTCATGTTATATTATAAAAAATAAGCTGTATTAATATACAGACCTGAAATATACATCTACTATTACAATCTTAACCTATTCTGTTAAACCTTTACCTTCCCCATTAGAAAGACAGATAAATACCAATGGAAATCAACAACAAGCTACTACTAAGAACGTCATTCTAGTAAATAAATAAAAAAGGTTTTACCTTATGATGGGTGATATTCTAATGATGATGTTAAAATAGTATCAAAAGAATAAAATTAAAATACATTAGCAATATACTCCATTGCTTTTCCCGGAGTATTTTTTTTTCTTTGGATGTCCATCCATTTCTGGTTGCTTGTCTCTTCAAATTAGTCAGAGACCAGTCCATCTTTTCAGTTTTGTCTAATTTTTTTTTCTTTTGTGTAAACTCCAAATCATCTTCAAGCATATTAAAAGTTTTTTGTCGATCAGATAAAACATCTTAATTCCAGCTGGAAAGATGAGTTGAGATTTAATTTTCAGCTTCTTTAACTTTTTATAAATGCAATACAAGCCTTCCTTTTAGTCACAAGACAAGAAGACAGTCATTATCAAATTTAATTGTATTTTCTTTTTATTTTTAATGGAGAATTTGCCCATGTAGTCTTCAACACTAAATCCTTATCCTGACTGGAAAGGAATTTAACAATAACTGACCTAGGAGTGGATAGATTATTTTTCAGGGAGGAATTTGAAAGAGATATATGAGCTCTCTCAATACTAAATGAAAAAGCTTCAAGTAAGTTCAGAGTTTTAGGTAACCAGTTATTCAGAAATTGTATCATATTATGTACTTCTTCTTTCTCTAGAATTCCATATATCCTGATGTTATTCCTTCTAGATCTACTCTCCAAGTCCTGCATTTTCCCCAAAATCAAAGTATTATTCTGTTTTAGGAGAAATTCTGAATGGTTTTCATTTTCTGATATTCTTCCAGTCAAGTCATTTACTGCTTCCTCTATTGTTGAAATCTGTACTGACTGTTGCTTTCTAACATCATTTAGCAAATCCGTTTGCTTCTTACATTCTTCCTTTATACTGTCCTTTTTAATCTCAGGTTTGCCCATTTTACCAGAAAGATCCTGGATGCTACTTAAAATGGACTGCAATTCCTTCTTCATTAAGTTCTCCTGCGAATTAACTTTACGGTGGCTCATTTTACCAAAACAATTAATACATTTCTAGCAGTAAAATGATGCACAAAAATCACAAAACTTGATTTTTCTTAGAAAAACAACTGTAAACTTGTTTAAATATTTCAAATTTTAGTCATAGAAGAGTATTCATTAAGGTTATATTATAAAATGTCAAAATAACTGAAAAGTAGCCGAGCAAAAATTTTGTGCTGTTCACAATCTTGGCCATGCCCCCCTTCATTAATATTTCTAATAGTAGCTGTGAACATGATGCAATTAGCTTTTTTTCTCTGCATAACTGCTTGTTGTTTTCAGTGTCATGTATCAGATTATGCATGAATTAGGTAATCATCTGTCAATTCCTGCAAATGCATATAATTAATTGGTCCATTTTATTATCAAACTGATTTTTTTTTTGTGTCAATCATTAAGGAAAAAGGGGTGGTTTTCATGCTTCTTTAAACATTTTTGCCCAAATCTGGTATCACTGGGGCCACTTTCTCCACTGACTACAATCGCTGTGAGAATACTGCTTTCATTAGCTGACCCCATTAAGAGATTGCCTGGTTTATATTATCTTGACGTGTAAACATCAACTGGACCAATGCTACTAAATGTTTGATTTAGACTGGGGTCTAGGAAGCCAGCCTATTCAATACAAAGTCAAAGTGACGTCCTAGAATTGAGTCAGTTTTTGTGAACACCAAGGCATGTGTTTGCATTATCATTAATTCACCATGTGTTTGTGTCCATGTGTATTTCTCTACCCAAGTGGTGGTATCAAAATTTTATGACCTATACCAGGGGGCAGTCTCACATTGGACTCCTGATCTTCCCCATCCTCTCCACTTTTTAGAAAAAAAGATAGCACTGTATTAGGCAATTAATCCTTCCCTTCCCATCTGGTTATTTGGTGACTCAGCGACACTACAGTCAGAAGCATTTCTCAATATACCAGCTGACAGACCACTGTTATTACCATTTTATCAGAGTTCGTGTGATTCATATCAGACCCTTACTCATGCAATAAAAAAATCACTTTTGTAGACAGACATATAATAGAGTGAACACTATGAAGGTAATTAAAAAAAGTTTCATCTTCACAATGGTATGGTCAGAATCGCTGGATATTTTGTCCTTCCATACTTCCAGTCAGGGTAAAGAAATGATGGTTGTGACTCATTGCTTGGCAGTTTATCATAATTTGTTGACTACCAGCTATAGGTATCTGGGTGGCAGAGCAAGAAAAATAGATAAGCTGAATAAAGAATCCTGCATTTATTGGGAAGGGTGTATTTATAATGCAAATAATGTTGCATTTATTTTACACCATGTATGCGCTTAAGGGTGATGGATGACTCCCTCATGGATAGTGCATTTTTATCTAGACGCCACTGCCAATGTCATGCTGGCATAATGCCAGATAAGGCTGTATTTCAGAGCAGCTTAATGAAGAGGCCCATATGTTGGTGTTAAAGCTGTGGCCAGGCCATCTCTAAATAATTCATAGTTTGCAGAAAAAAATATTTATGTTAAACTTGAAAATAAGTAAGAAAAACAAAGGCATTGACAATGATGTCAGTAGTAATGTGAAGTCTTAAGATTTACAGTAGTCATGTGATCTGATCCTTCCAGCTGCAGTTTGCAGTTTTTCATCACCTAGTTTTATGTCATGGGAAGTTTAATTTTTGCAGTTTGTGTTCAAATGCAAGTCTGAGCAGTGTTCTTTCATTTGGCTGCCTTTATGCTTCATTCTGGGAAGAGACAATGTATATTGCAAACAAAGCTTTGTAGGTCATATAAAGGTTACTGAGGCAATTCAGACAGCTATGCCAGTTTTCCTTTCATTTTTCCATGCCTGTTTAATCCTTTTGATCCATTAACTATGAAAAAAGTACAGCTGCGATGTCTGCTGTTTCTGAAACTTAAAACTAAGACCTTGTTGGTATAGTAGCCCAAGAATTGATGGTTTGTCACCAGCTTACAATATGGGTGTTTACATTTATTAACTAATGATGGATGAAAAAAAAAAAACAGATGTAGCCTTGGATGACAAATTACAGTAATAATTGTCATTACTGTAGCTTTCCTGTCTATGTGCATGCTTTACTGCCTTAGCGTTTTTATTCCATTGATGAAAATAATGCTTACTAAAAGATATACATAGCATTATGCATGCCATTTGGTTTGTCAGAGTAAGTTTCTTACTTGTACAGGTAATGCATATTAGCACATTCTTTTTGAGGTGCAGAAGCTCTTTGATACAAAAGCACAGTATACTATGCTTGCAAGATCCTGCAAAAGGGGGGGGGGGGGCATTAAGTCTGTGATTCATAGCAATAACATTGCCTTAAAAATTGAAGGACAAATAGAAACCCTGTTTTACTGTTTTCTAATTAGACTTGCATCATTGAGGGTTATATGGGGACATATGAATTTGTATAAGGAGACCTGAGTCTGTTTTCAGCTCTGGTCAGCCTTCTTATTAAAAAGATTTTGAGGGTCATGAGATTTTGTTATAAATGTACCCCACAGAACTCCTAGAATGCTATTACATACCTTAGACCAGACTGCTTTCCTGCAGCAGTATTATGTACTACAAACTCAGAAATGTGTCTCCGCTCATTTATAAGCACGGGTGTAAGCCTGGCAGTGTTGATGATGACGCAACGAATACGGTCTGCAGATGGAAAAACATACATGTCATGGAAGGACTTGAATGGACTGAAGAAGTATCACACTGAACTTTTGCTGTTTTGTAGAATCCATACCACCATGTTTATTAAAACTATTCATCTATTACTGTCTCAGAAAAAATAGTATAGCATACTGCCTGAGGAGATGTTAAACAATATGAGTAACTGAAACGTGATCTTACTGTGGAAACAAGTTTGATGCTTGGGTAATATCTTAGTCGAAATCTGGCATATGTTTTCCACAGTTAACCCACCTTTTACCTTGTGGGTTCAGAATGTGTGATGTCCAAATGACCTAAAGAAAATTTCACCTTACAGAAGCTTGATAACATACAAACTACAGTATACCACATTGATGGTACTCCACTGAACACAGAAGGCGTTATAAGAGATATGGGAACACAGGTTGACAGCAACCTCTGTTTTGACCACCACATTGCCACTGTGGTCAGAAAGTCCCTCTATGTGGCATATCTCATTAGTAAGGGTTTTGTACCACGGAAGAAAGAGGTCATTGTCACCCTCTACTCTTCCCTCATTAGATCCAAACCAGCCCAGAAGCTGAAAATGTTGAAACACAGGTGCCCAGTAGGAAGGTAGCTGGAATAAAGAAGTTGAACCACGACAAAGTAAAATCTTCTTTTTTAATACAAAATGGTGAGCTCTTTCGCAATGGTAACCATTGCTTCATCAGGATGTGTTTCTTCCCTCATAAGGCCAATCATTGAGTACAATGCCCCATTTGGCATGTACCTCACTAAACACCTGCAACAACTGGAAAGGCCACAAAAGTACCTCATAAAATGGATCCTAGGCCTTAAACATGTGTCGTATATGGATAGACTCAAAAAACTCCAACTATTCTCTGTCTCATATCGCCTACTTATAGGTAATCTCTGCTTGACTTACAAAGCCATGGTCTGACCCAGCTCTGTTATAAATGCTTCATCTAAAGAAATCCCAATCCCTCTAACCACACACTCCAGATACCTCAACCTAATTACCACAATCAAAAGAACATGCTGGAGGGACAGGTTCATAACCCAGAGACTGCCCATGCTATGGAATAGACTTCCCATACATGTCAAGCAGAGCACTTCACTGGCCCTCTTCAAGAGAAATCTTGATGAGTGGATGAGAAATAGAAAGTTCACCCCAGGGATCACTCCAGTGGCTTTACTCGACAGAGACACTGGGAACCAAGGTCGGGTGGCATGATGCCAGGGTAATCCTATGGGCTAGGGTTGTAAAGGTTCAAGGGCCATTAGCCTAGTACACTCCTATGAAAGAAAAAGGACACATTCTACCTATTTTATCTCAAAAGGTGTTTCATGAGAAGAACACACGTGGCAAGTAGTCAAACTGAATGATTGCTCAGTACTAGATGAAATAACAAAACAGTTCAAGGAAACATTTTAAAGTTTTTCCTCTTTCCCCCCCGAGGAGGAACAATCTTCAAGTTGTTTATATTAAGCAAAGAGTGTAAGAAGATACAGTCTCTGCATGAGATGTGTGCATGTGAGAGGGGGTTAGGGAGTAGGAGGGAGATTTTAGGGTTAAGAAGTGGGAAGAGAGTTTTAAGGTTAGACAGCAATTGGGTAAGTCAGGTTGAGGGAGGAAGGCTGAAGTTTGTCTTTTAGTTTGAGAGAAATGGAAGGGAGTTTTAGGATTAGGTAGTGATTTGAAAATTTACATTTAGTTGAGAGGGTTTGGCTTTTAGGTTTATGGAGTGATTGGGGGCTTTAGGGTTAGGGAGGGGGAGTGGACGTTTCAGGTAAGGGATCAAGGAGTCAGGCTAGGAACTGGATGGGAGTTTTAGATTTAGGGATTAGATTCTGGTAGGGCTGTGTAATTTACAGGATTAGGTGTTGGTATTGTTATGTAGAAATGGGAGATCGGGCTAGTGGAAGTCAACTAACAATTTTTTTATTTTTTGTTTTTACAAGTCTTTAGGCTACCTTTGCTTTTCTAGTTTAGTAGTGACATTAAGTGAAATGTCGGCTACAATGGTTCTAATTAACAATACATCTAAGTATAAAAACACTACCAGCACATGCAAGGGTATAGCTAGGCATACTAAATGTAATTGAGTACATTTTTCTCTCAAAAACTTTGACTTAGAGCAAAAACCATTTAGGACTGTCTAACCTTTACTATATACAACTACACAAAACATGTTTTCCTGATAGAAATGCATTTCTAAAAATAGATATTCTAAGATTATAAGTAACAATAGTTGAAAGTAATGTGTCATTTTTCAAAGTGACTTGGAGCAAGATTTTGAATTTGAGTACATTTTGAAATGATACTTGAGTGGTGGGCAGCAGCATGAGGTTTTAGCACAAAATATACATTTTAAGCTACTTCCCTGGTCATGTGTAATGAAAGATGAACTGCTGTAAATCATCCACAGCGGCACTTTGCTGCCACTTACTGCTGGTAATGAACACATTCACTTGGATGTCTTGTACTGCACAGATCACTGGAATCTTAGGAGAAAATCTTTATAGTAATGAACAAATAATTGCAAAAGTTGAAAAGATTTTTTTTTCTTGTCAGGAAATATTACACTTTTATAAAGTGGGATCTTTATTTATTCACTCTTTCATTTATTAATTTTTTTGGTAACAGCTGTACACATTTTCATTGAAAATAAAAGCCATCATTGAACACAGATACTACAACATTATTAACAAAAACATTTTTGGTATTTCGTGCAGTAGGAGATTTTTTTTTTTTTTTTTTAATGTGTATTTTGTCTGGCTTAGCCAATGTGTCCACCTTTACTTAGTTTGCAAGATGATGTATGTATACCTGACCCTTTCCTGCAGTTCAGTGTCCCTTCAAAACATTCATGTAAACATCTTTGACGTACTGTATGGTGTTAGTCATAGTAACAGTAACAGAGTGTTTTGGCCTTAACATAGTTACAGAAACAGTGCTAACTCCCTTGTACTCCTTCCACCATCTTTGATATATTTTGCATCTGACATAATGGCAGAGCTGAACCTTAGAGTAATGCTGTTAATATGAGCACATTAAATGTCTCTCATATAGCAGCCAGACATAGCTAGACTGACATTGATCCTAACTGCTTGCACATTACTCATTTTACTGTATGCAAAATAAAAAGCATGCCAAATGTTGGCTTGTAAATCATTAAAGCATTGGCAGCACTTTATTAAAATGCAAAGGCAAAGAATGCCTTGTAGGGAATTTTTATTTACATTGTTTACTTAATATTATTGTGATTGACCTAAAAATGAAAAAGGGAACAGTCACACAAGACATAACAATAATCATTTTTATTGTATTAACAAGTGCTATACAGAATAATTTTCAGAAAGGATAACTGGTAGTTATTCTTGATTTGTGTATATGTAACATATTGGATTTAGTTTAACACTGGCTCAAAATATGTTAAATTGTGCATTGACTTCAAAGGCAAGAAGGGATGAGGTGAAAGGAAAAAAAGATGTGAAGAACATTGTCTGAATTTTTAAGCCCCTTTTTATTTTCCACAGTGGTGTATTCAGTTTTATATTATGTCAAGAGCAAAAAAGGAAGCTGAATAAGTCAGGCAAAGTACTGGATTCAGTTTTATATTATTGTGTCATGTTGTACTTTTAGTAGCTAAAAAAAAGATTTTTAGGGCACTGGATTTGGTTTTATGTTACCCGATGCGCTACATTATGCATATGAAATAAATTTGTAGCACATTAGACTCAGTTAAATCAAAAATAAATAAAATAGAATACAATTTCCAGGATACTGGGTTAAAAAACACAAACATGATCATAAATGCAAGAAAGTTTCCAATTGCAAACAGCATTCAGAAGAAAAAGATCATATAAAAAATACAGGAGAGCAACCTCTCACTCTGGAGGTCTACATCCTGCCACTTATATATACCAGCTCCAAAGCCAGACTTTCACGGGGAAAGGAGAAATGCCTGGTATGCCAGCAATTCAACCTTACTGAGAAATGACATTATAGTGATCACATCTGTTGGCATGCAGTAGTCTTTGTGGGAATTTATCCATCAGCCAGTGTGACACAGTGGATGTTTCTGTTAATTTCCTTTGTGTAGCCAACAAGCACATTCTTTCCTTTCCCTCCTGACTTAAGGAAGATGTCCTCAAGACTGGAGATGTGCACTTGTTAAATCCATCTTTAAGGGAAATAGGACAAACCCAAAGTCATATAGAGCCATACGTTTACTTTCTTTTTGTGGAAAAATGATGGAAAAGATCATTTTGGATAAATCATCAGAAACTGAAAGGTTGGGAGTTGAAACCATTTATCAGCATGCATATATTGAAAATAGATCTTTAACTGCATGTAACATGATGTCCTATAATAGTACAATAACAGCTAGAAATAAACAATTGGGTCGTGATGTAATTTATATAGATTTAACTTCAGCCTTTGATAGGGTCATACACAAAGCACTGATCAGCAGGTTAGAACAATGTGGTTTTAATGTACTCTTGATGAGATGGATAGCCACATAGCTTACAAATGGGGTATGACAAGTATCATGCATCAATTATACAGTTGAAATTCTAGGTTACAGTCAGGGTGTCCCACAGGGCTCTGTCCTAGGCCTATACTTGTTTGAGTTGTATCTTTCATATTTTTTTTTCATTTGTGGTGTCCTACAGTGTGTATAGAGCTGACTCAAAAATGGGGAAGCTGACTACATGCATTATAGATAGGACATGTTGGAAATAGTACTTGACTAAATTGACCATTTGGGTACAGAAGAAAAATATGCTAATAAATAATCACAAACTGGTACCAAAGAGAAAAACACGCTGAAACCAAAATACACAGGTAACCTTGAGTCCTGTAGCCAGAAATTCGATCCAAAAAATCTTCCTTAACGCAAGTTTTATTAAAAAAAATAACAGCGTTTTCGCAACTTACAATTAAGCAGCTTCATCAGAGAAAATAAATGCAAGTACTAAAAAGCGCGCCTTTATATACACAGGGAGTGGTACAAACACACGTCACTTCACAGTGTAGAAACTAAAGGTGCTGTCAATAATAAAAATACAAGATCTTCTAAAAGCAGTTAACAATAATAAAATAAAAAGCAACATCAAAATGTTGTTGCTTTGGAATACCAATAACTAAACCTTCAAATAAAGAAAAACCATACTTAAATATATAAACATTTAAAATTAAAAGATGTATAAGTCTGTATAAAGGTAAATAAAATAAATAAAACATACTAAAAAAATACAAAAATATCTATCTAAAATAACTCCTGAGTTTTAAAACTGCTGAAATATTGCAGTTTTCATTTAAACCGGGGAACCTGAAGGCATCTAATTTTAGTTGCCACTCAAGTTCTCGGTTCTCTAAGATCAAAGAGAAAGGTCCCCCCCTGATGTTTATAGGGACTTGGTCTATCCCCATAAATGAAAAACTGTGTCCAGGGTTATTGCTAATGTGTTTGGCTAATGCATTGTCATTAAAGTTCTTTTTAATAGCGTAACAATGCTGGTAAAACCTTTCACGGGCCTTACAGTCCGTCTTCCCTATGTAGAAGGCAGAACAGCAATTACATAATGCTATATAAATAATGGATTTAGACTCACAATTTAGCTTACAGTGGATTGGATATTTTCTGTTTCTAACTGTGAAAGAGTTACCCGATTTAAGTACCTTACACCAGTTACAACGACCACAAGTAGACATACCTTTTGTCTACTAAATTGGATTTGGGGTAGATTCCTTTGTAGTAATTCTTTCAAATTATGTCCCCTTTTGTACACAACACAAGGTTGTGGACCTAATTTTTCAAAAAGAAATGTATTTTCAGAAATAAAATGCCAATTCTTACGTATAATTGACCAAATAGCTTGAGAATTAATGTTATAAGTAGTAACAAAACTCAAGACAAACAATGGTTTCTTACTGGTAATTGATGGGTCAGAATTTGAACTGGAATGCAGTCCCAAAGGTGGACTATGGGTGTTGTTAGAAATAGTACCTATACTAGTCTCAGTTTGGTTCAGAATAGGTTCATAAACACCCGTAGTCCTTTTCGTAACCACTTCCTCAATTAACTCATCAATTAATGAGATAGGGTACCCTCGGTTAAGGAACATCTCCTTCAAAAGATTACATTCAGCCTGGAAGTCCATAAAGGTACTGCACATCCTCCTTGCCCTTACTAACTGACCCTTAACAATAGATCGTTTCTGTTTAAAGGGATGAAAACTTGAAAAGTGGAGGAGGGAGTTGCAGTACGTAGGTTTCCTGTAGACGGCAGACAGGAACCTATGACTAGTAGTATCCTTAGTTAATTTCACGTCAAGGTAATCAATTTGAGTTGTAGAGAATTTAAAGGTAAATTTCAGAAACTCTGTAGTTTCATTAAGTGCATAAACAAATTGGTCTGCATCATCTCTATTCCCTTAAAACAAAATAAAAATGTCATCAAGGAATCTAGTGTACAACTTAACGTATTTCATAAGATCAGGTTTATTCCTAAGGTACTTCATCTCCCAAAATGCAACAAAAAAGTTGGCGACACTAGCGCCACAAGGGGAGCCCATGGCTACCCCTTGTTTCTGAAGATAGTAGTCATCTCCGAAGGAGAAAAATTTTGTAGTAAGAACAATATCTAGTAGTTCAGTAACTAAATCAATCTCCGCTTTCGAGGCGTTGAACTTACTTAAAAGTAAACCTATCCATTCAACAGCTTCCTGATGTGGTATAGACGTGTACAAGTCTACGATGTCTATTGTAAAGAAGTTGTATTTGTCATCAAAAGAAGTGTCATTAATGCTTTCCAGGAAGGACCATGAGTCCTTAAATAAACCTGTAATAAGTTTAAGGTATTTTGTTAGAATACTATCAATAAACCTGGAGCAAGGATAAGTCACAGAACACTTACCGTCAACAAGGGCTCTCATAAGTGGATTTGAGATGTCCTTGTGGATCTTTGGGATACCGAACATAACCGGCAGTTTGGGAGAAGAGATATCAATAAAATTGTAAATGTCGACATCAATATTACCAGCTAGGTAAAGATCTCTAAAATAACCTCTTATTCTGTGGTATGCTCCATTAATCTCATTTAATGAGGCTACACAGTAGGCAGGTGAGTTCAAAACAGTTAACATCTTCTCTTTATACATAAAGTTGTCAAAGATCACCAATCCACCACCCTTATCTGGTTTGATCAATCTGATTGGTAACCGGCACAGATTGTCTAAAGCTAATACTTGTTCTTTTGTGATGTTCAACTTACTGTAGTCACTTTTTGTTGGTACTTGTGTGAACTGGTATCTCAAGTCAGCTTCACAAATATTTTCAAATAAGTGAAGGGCTGTGTGGAGAGGTGGATTGAAGATGCTAGGTAGCCTTAACTGAGGATTCAGTGTGCTAGCTTCATCACAAAACAGGACCTTTAGGTTTAATTTGCGAACAAAACATTTTAAGTCGATGATAATTTTAGCTAAGTTAACCTGTCTACTTGGGATAAAGGTGTTCCCAAATGAAAGAAGTTCAACAAGGTCACTATCAAGTGTAATCTCCGTAAAGTTGTATATCTTGAAATCGCCTTTTTTATTATAAATAATAGTGGGGCTACAGTTCTCAAAAACACTTGTAGGACTGTGTGTAAGACTAATATTAACTAATAATTCCTGTTCTTGTTCTTCTTCCCAGGTCCTTGTTTTTTGCGTGCTCCTAAAAAATTATTACAATTCTTATTGTTGTTGATGTTGTTGTTGTAAACTTTTATTCTATTACTACGCCTTGGTCCCTGGCCGGAGTCCTCATTAATCTCGTCGCTGTTCCTATCTATTAAAGTATCAGATGTTATGCCCTGATTTGATGAATCAGAGAAGTCAATAGTTTGTCGTGATTTGTGATTAGTAACTTCCAGTTCAGGGTATGCAGTAAAATTTTTATATGCAAACCTATCTCTTTCTAACTTCTTGGATTTTTTGCCTTTTAGTTTAACCAAAAAAGCATCTCTACTTGTCAAAATCCGATTATAATCATACTTATACCTTAAAAATTCAATATCCAATTTAATAGCTCTATCCAAAACATTAACATCATCTGTAAGTGTATTAATGTGAGCTTTATAATGTTTAACAATAAGCTCAAGCAATTGAATGCCTTGTTGTTGAAATAGAACTTTAAGATCACCAAAAAAGTCTAAATTAATCAACAGACCAGAAGGGGAAAAGTTATTCCATAGTCCCTTAGGAACCAATTTCTCGGCAATGCATTGTTCAAAGTAAGCTGACTCTAATTGTAATTTTTTGAATTTCAAAAGCTTACTGTCAAGTACCTTAAGCTTTTCAGCAATGCCCTCATTGCTGGTCTGTCCATTTAGTGTTGTATTGGTCGGGTTCATCTGGTTGGTGATAGTAGAAAAAAGAAAAGTGTCAGTGTTCTCGATCCATTCTGTTAAAAAAGGTACATTGCACCCACTAGGTAGGCGGGTTGATTGACTTGGAGGTATACCAGGAGAAGGATTCCCTCGAGAAGGCAAACTGCGTGAAGATAAGTTATCATTGTTTCCAGTAGCGCTAACAGCAGCTGAATACAACCCCTGTGTTTGAATCCCTTGTGGTTGGGCTGCTGGTATCGATCCACCAAGGCTGCCGTTAACAGGTCTATTAGTGGAGGAAGCACTTGCAAAATGTACGCCTGATGACGTCATTTCCGGTTTGCTCCTATCCAATGCGTCAATGCGTGCATGTAATAAGTCAAGCCTCTGTGTTAACGAGGATAGTAATGTAGAAATATCCAAATTGTTAGTGTCCCTTGTCGTTGGGTTTAAACCAAAGATATTAGGAGTGGAAGGGCTGGCAGGACTAACAGGACTACCTGTGGCCATGACAAACACAAACTGGTACCAAAGAGAAAAACACGCTGAAACCAAAATACACAGGTAACCTTGAGTCCTGTAGCCAGAAATTCGATCCAAAAATCTTCCTTAATGCAAGTTTTATTACAAAAAATAACAGCGTTTTCGCAACTTACAATTAAGCAGCTTCATCAGAGAAAACAAATGCAAGTACTAAAAAGCGCGCCTTTATATACACAGGGAGTGGTACAAACACACGTCACTTCACAGTGTAGAAACTAAAGGTGCTGTCAATAATAAAAATACAAGATCTTATTTTTCAAATACCTTTCTTTTTGAAAAATTAGGTGCACAACCTTGTGTTGTGTACAAAAGGGGACATAATTTGAAAGAATTACTACAAAGGAATCTACCCCAAATCCAATTTAGTAGACAGAAAGGTATGTCTACTTGTGGTCGTTGTAACTGGTGTAAGGTAGTTAAATCGGGTAACTCTTTCACAGTTAGAAACAGAAAATATCCAATCCACTGTAAGCTAAATTGTGAGTCTAAATCCATTATTTATATAGCATTATGTAATTGCTGTTCGGCCTTCTACATAGGGAAGACGAACCGTAAGGCCCATGAAAGGTTTTACCAGCATTGTTACGCTATTAAAAAGAACATTAATGACAATGCATTAGCCAAACACATTAGCAATAACCCTGGACACAGTTTTTCATTTATGGGGATAGACCAAGTCCCTATAAACATCAGGGGGGGACCTTTCTCTTTGATCTTAGAGAACCGAGAACTTGAGTGGTAACTAAAGTTAGATGCCTTCAGGTTCCCCGGTTTAAATGAAAACTGCAATATTTCAGCAGTTTTAAAACTCAGGAGTTATTTTAGATAGATATTTTTGTATTTTTTTAGTATGTTTTATTTATTTTATTTACCTTTATACAGACTTATACATCTTTTAATTTTAAATGTTTATATATTTAAGTATGATTTTTCTTTATTTGAAGGTTTAGTTATTGGTATTCCAAAGCAACAACATTTTGAACTGCCTTTAGAAGATCTTGTATTTTTATTATTGACAGCACCTTTAGTTTCTACACTGTGAAGTGACGTGTGTTTGTACCACCCCCTGTGTATATAAAGGCTCGCTTTTTAGTACTTGCATTTGTTTTCTCTGATGAAGCTGCTTAATTGTAAGTTGCGAAAACGCTGTTATTTTTTGTAATAAAACTTGCGTTAAGGAAGATTTTTGGATCGAATTTCTGGCTACAGGACTCAAGGTTACCTAATAAATAATCAAAAATAAGCATATGAGATTTGGGCTACATAGTCTGAAGAGTAAATATGTAAAACAGTACACACTGATTGAAAATGCGGATTCATTTAAGGACCTGGGTATATGGGTAAACCCAATTTTGAACTTTCTGATCATATCAACCAATTGGTCAAGGATATTTATAAAACTATAGCCTATATAAAAAGAGTTATGAAGGCAAGGAAATCAGAAAAAGATGAAATCATTGTTTGAAAGTTATATTACACCCTCACTAGAGTTTGGAATAAAAAAAAATAATAATAGTAACATGGAAACCTTATGAGAAACATGCATCATGAGTAAATTGGAAAGAGTACTGTGGAAATATACCAAGGTCATCTATGGATGTGGAAGTTTAAGTTACTATGAAAGACTAAAATATCTGAACTTGTTCACTGTCTTATATAGATATTTAAGAGGAGACCTTATTCAGGTCTGTAGGGCATTCAGAACCAACTACATCTGGGAACATTTGAGGTTATCAAAAAATAGGTGAGAATCATCGGACAGCCTATGTAGGAAAATATATAGAAATGACAGCTGTACTAATTGGTTCTCTGATAGAATGGCCAATGCATGGAATAGACTATTAAATTAAGCACTATTTTAGATGTTTTTAAGAACAACCTGGACAGTTATTCTGGAATGACTGTTTTGGTATATTGGCAGGCTAGAAGGGCAATATTGCCAGTGCTGACATATTTGTATGTATGTATTCATTATTCTTCATGACAGTATTTTTGACACTGATGACCAAATTTCCTGTGCTTCTTGATTGGTCAGGTCTTGTTGAGACCTCTTTTAGAGTGTATCCTGAAGTCATGCGTTTGTTATACAACACTAGTAGGTCACAAATGGAATTTCTTTTGGTGTGCTGGCTTCCATAGGTGCCCATGGCAGTGAATTCAGCCTCTTTGACTCCCTGTGAGTTGCAGAATGATGGTTGGCTATGTTCATTCCCTTGGGTAGTTGCCACAGAGATCACTTCTGCTATTGCTGCAGCCTTTTGCATGCACCCTTGTATGACTCTAATAAGTTTTGCCATTTCCATTTTTCCTTGGTGATGCATGTAATGCTCCACCCCTAGTATCTGTCTATCCCTATGTTACTTCACGGTGCTATGTCATCTCCTTGGGCTCTGCTGCTCTCCTGCCATCCTCATCTTTTTACCTTTTTGAACCTCCATTTTTTTTACTGGAATAGGTGAATTCTACCATTGAACTTTTATGTGTGCAGAATTCAAAAACGTGAGTACTGATTGTGAAGAATTATAGGCAGTTTTCTTTTCCTATGGGTGTTTCACAGGGAGCTTGTTTTATTAGGTTCCTGTACAGGAAGTCAGCATTTCTTGGAGCAGATTTTCTGAAGTTTACTTTCAAGAAATGCATTAATCACACACCTGTTATTACATTATTCCACTTCCTGCAGGTTACCTCCAGGGAATCTCTATTCAGCAGTTTGAAGTAGCTTCATTAAAAATGCATTATAATTATATTGCACAACAGTTGCTTTTCCCACCCCCCACACCACCTTAGTAATGCATGCTAACCCCAACCCTAATCCTAACACTGCCTCAAACCTACACCTCACCTTAGGAAAAACCCTTTCCATAACATTACCTTACACAAGACAGCACCGACACACTACATACAAACACACACATGTGCAGCAATAAATCTATCCCCTTACTGAATCTTAACTCTAACCCTAACCCACAAACACCCAGGCTCCCACCCATAATACAAACCCCTTTAACTATTTCAGCAGAATGGGCATTCAACAACACAGACATTCAGTAAAATGAACATTCACCAATATGTCCCAACATGTTATTTATGAAGAAATGGAAGTCTGATAAATTCTACAGGACTATTCCTTATTAATTATTATTTCTCAGATCCTGAGTAGAACTGATCACAGGTACCAAAAAACTACACTGCTTGATTATATTTTTCTAATTGTGACTGTCATTTCAAACTTTTGTTTCCCTTTCTAGCTTTACCAAAGACAGCATGATAGTGCTCAACTCTTTACAACCTATATCTGGTCAAAAATAAATAAGTAAAAAATTAAAGAAAAAAAAAAAAAACATTGGTTGGACTGCAGTCAAAGAAAACCAATCCAAGATTCAACCAGCTAGGATTTTTTTTCCAGGGGAAGCCTCCTCCATCTCCCATAAAAAAGACTTCATCCCCACATTCAACTATACTAACTCCAAGAATGCACAAATGCACAAAAAAATTGAAAAAAAAACACACTTTGCATCACAGCCAGTGCACAAATATAAACCATACATACAGTGATTTCCAGTGCAGAACACCAGCCAAGAATCTGCAGACTGGAGAACCTTGGTCAACAAATTGCAAATCTCATTTAGTTTACACTCAACCAAGGTTAAAAAAATTGTGTTGAAAAACACCATTTAGGTAGACAAAGTGTTTTTAGTTTACAAATAATTCACTGTTCAAGCTTTATCTTAATTTGTTGATACTAGTAAGTTAGTGAAACCCTGCAAGTTAATCACACAATGTATGAAGTTCCATGTCCACTTAACAGTTATCTATTGTCATAAAAATTTAAATTTGGTCCCCACTCATTATACAGATAACATGTACGTAGTGCCATCATTGACTCCAGTAATATTTTTCAAAAACTTTTCTTTGTCAACATAATAAAATAAATTAATTGAAGTTGTTACCCTGGCATTTTTATAGCAGCAGTTATATATTTTGCTATAACTGAGAAGTCCTAATATTTCAGAGATTAAAGACAGTCCATACAGCACAGTGGTGCAGCGGTTAACATTGTCACCTCACAGCAAGAGTTTTTCCGGTTCGATTCTCAGCTGGGGTGCCTACTGTGTGGAGTCTGCATGTCCTCCAAGCATTTGTATGGGTTTCTTCTGGATGTTCCGATTTCCTCCCACATTCCAAAAATGTGTGTGAAGTATTTCTTCCTGGGCCTCTGCTGAAAATAGGCTCTGTCCTAGTCAGACTTTCCCAGTCAATAATTAAAACTACAATTGCTCTACCTTTGGTTACTTAAGAATGAGTATGGCTTTAGTGGTATATTATAATCCTTATACCTGGCTTTACTGACGTGTGGATATAGCAGAAAAGTTTGACCTTCCTGTTGTATATAACATTACAGTTATATATATATTTGGATGATTTGCATACCTTAGCTCTGGACATCACAAATTCTGTTTTTGTGGAACAGTTCTGCACTGGCTCTGTTCTTCTGAATCCACCATGATGAATATAGATGTTACTGTTTGGGACGATTTAAACTTGACTTTCTACGGAGATAGGTTTCTGTAAAGAAGCTAGTATACTTGTGTGACTATGTTCTCCATAACCATAGATTTTTGTACAGATGACACCTGTGTAGAAAGGATGCCCACTCACTATTACCCTGATAAAAGCACATGCTGGATTTCTACTGTGATGCCAAGCAATCAAGGAGCCTCAATCCCCACCACTAACAAAAGTGAGGTTGCCTATATAGGGAAAGGATAATAAATACACACACAGTAAAGTACAATTTCCCTTGGAGCACACAGAGATCACAGTCAGTCTGGGGCTGGTTTCTCCCTTTCTCTCCAGGTCCCCAATACGATTCCCCACCTATAGGGGCCAGATCTCAGCCTTGTGGGCAAGCTAAAACCTCTAGCACCCTCTCTGTCCAACCAGTGCTTCATATCCCTGCCCAAGTAGCTGACACATACACACACTTTGAGATAAGAGTTTATACAACCACACAGACACTCCTGGGGAAGGCTGGCACAGGTTCTCCAGCTGTGCCCCTTGTCAACCAGACTATATGGTAGAAATCATTGCCACCACTCAGCTAATATTTATCAGCTACACAAAGGCCCTTATTAAAGGGTGTCCAATTATTACTGTGCAATGTTGTTATCCAAATGGTAAGTGCGGCTGAAAAGCAAAGCTTATTTGGAGTGACTTGGTACAGTATCACTATATACATGCAATGTACTCTTAGAGCTTAAATTATCTCTACACAAAACAGCCACAGTTGAAAGGCTTAAAAATATTTAATAATAAATAAAAACAGAAGACAATATTTCTTACTACACAGTGCTAGTCTAGAGTTCAGAGATCACAGAGAAATACATAAAATAATACCATAGAAAAG